>NC_092874.1:5973581-6118581 GCF_028372415.1 Notamacropus eugenii
TTTCCTGAGGTCTCATCACTAACTGCTGCCCAGAACCCAGATGCAGAAGGGACCAGGTGTTCGTCCTGCGGAACTTTTATTTGCCAGGAAGCGTTTACACAAGATCGTTTTCGTTATCACTGATGCTGCAATGAAAGGCTATTCGCGGAAAAAAGACAAACAGAAGATGACAGGAAGGGATTCTTGCTAAAAAGGAAACAAGATTCTTTTTGTTTTTTCTTTCTTTACAACTTGATATCCATCTAAACGTTTCCTTAATTCTATCTTTATCTTTAATTTATAAAACAGTAATGATAAGTTCTTAACCCAGCTTGAGGAGAAACTCAAAAAGAATAAAAACTGGTACACATTCATCTCTCTAGCTCTTTGAAATTCTCTCTAATGCCAGTTCAGGGGTTGGCAGGATTTCATGCTATTAAACTTGGTATTTTTATGTGCACAATTAAATTAGCTGGTAATAAAAGTTAATCAGTAACCCAAGTTTCCTAGTCAACATGAAATACTTTCCTGACCTTAAAAAGGCTTCCCTTGCCTCCATGAAATCTGAAAACAGACAAAAGACAGAGGATCTCCACTGCTCTTATTAAAGGCTCAGCCAACTTTTCCCTACAAACTCCTTGCCCTGTCCTTTAAAGACCTCCGTGAGTTGACTGGCCAGCCTTTCCAAAAGTACTGCGTGCGGTTCAAACTAACCTGCCTTCTAACTAACCTGTCCCCTAACCCTGACATCTGATTCCTTCCGGTGCATCTCCACAGAACCCAGAGAGGGGAGGGGAACTAGAAGAATGGGTATGGGGGTTCTTATTGCTACAGATGAATCTGGGGAATGACAATCAGAGAGATGGTAACAGAATCCACAAGAGGTGATGAGCTCACCCAGAGAAAAGGTGGAGAGGGAGACAGAGACAGAGAGATAGAGAGACAGAGACACAGAGACAGAAACAGAAAGAGATGATGCCCAAACTCAGTGGTGGAGAATAGGATGACCCAGCAGAGGAGACCGAAGCAGGGTGGGCACATAGCAGCAGAACAAGAGGGAGCATCCTCACAGAAGTGAGGGGAGGCTAGAGTACGTGGGATAGGGAGGTTACAGAAGGTCAAGTTTGATGAGGATTGCAAAAAGCCTGTAGGTTCTAGCAGTGAAGGTGAGTTTCAGTCGAGTGATGTAGTCAGAGGCCAGATTATAAGAGGCTGAGAAAAGAGTGGGTGAGGGGCTATGCAGTGAGCATAGATGACAGTTCCTTTTCTGAGCCAAGCCTGACTGATAGCAACCACAATCCCTCACAGCAATCTCATTTAGGGTAACCAATGACCACCTGGTATTAGAGAGGGATTAAAGGGTCAGGCCACCAAGGAAGGAGAGGCTCGGTGGGTTTGGGAAAGCCTGTAGTGGGGGGGGGGGGGGGTTTGAGTGTGAGCCAGGAGGGGATGAGTCATCAGAACATCTTTCACCTTGGCACTGAACCCTGGTTCCCAGAGCAACCAGAATGGTTTCAAAGTTTTTTAAACTGTAAATGCAGTGAAACCAAGAATGATAAGCAGTTTAGAATAAAATGCAGTTTGGAAAGTCTTTTGAGCTGGAAAAGTGAGTCCTTGTCCAGAAAGCTCGGATTTCTTTGGCATTCAGGTAGGCCAGGGCAAGAAGGACGGGCTCATACCAGCCTGGACTAGTCTCCTGCTCACCTGGGAGGCTTGTCTGAGCACCAGCTCACCTGTGCTCTGACACGGCTCTAGGCTGGGAAGCAGGCTAATGAGAGGCAAAGCTGTTGAGGGGGGTAGAATCCACCATCAGAAACAGAAGGAAGGGCCCTGCTCCTGGATTTGGGCACACACGAGTGAGAGGCACAAAGTGGAGAATCAAAACATCCTCCATCAAGGGTCCCCTTGTCCAGCTCCAGGAAAGTTCCGTCTGTGCCCTGCGGGAATCCCAGCACCACTGGATGTTTGTACTGGCACTTCAAGTCCATGGGAGGGTCAGTAGAAAGCTCGGTGAGCCTGTGTCTGGAAATTGGAGAGGATGAGTTGTGGGGGCAGGGTCGCAGCTTCAGAGGCTACACGGGTATGAGGTGACTGTTTCCAGCTGGATTACCATTTTGGTGAAGAAAAAATGAAGAAAGCCCTTTATTTGGCTTCTGAGATGCCTCAGAATGAGCAGTCTCGAGACTTCTCTTTGCTTCTCCTGATCAAGAGGTGTGAGGGTGACTGAGTATCAGGTACCCTTCTCCCCACCAGAAAAGCAGCTGTTCTCCAAGATGGTGGCCCCTTCCTGCTTGTATCTTCCCTCCATTGGTGCAGGGATTTGTGAGATCTCCAACGGTCAGATGAGCCTCAAGAATTCTACCAGCCAAGGAGTTAATTCTGAGGAGTGACCTCTGACCCAGGACAAGCGGTAGATCAACCTGGCAGCTGAGATCCCTTGTCCTGCAAGCAAGCACCTGGTATATTGACTGTACTGTCCCTGAAAGGGACCTTGGCAGTGGAATAAATTTTGGTAGCTAACATTTAAATTTGATCCCACTCTCCCCAGGACCTGAGGTACAGAAGCAGGCATGTGCCCTGGTTCAAGGGACATTTGATACTTTGAGTGTGGCTATAGCTTTTCAGTAACTGCCTCTTTTGTAGAAGCAAAACTGATACCAATTTCTTGAGTTCTGGGCCCAGAGTTGGGAAGACTCATCGTCCTGAGTTCAAATTAGGCCTTAGAAACTTACTAGCTGTGTGACCTTGGGCAAGTCACTTCACCTCTGTTTACTTGTGTTTCCTCATCTGTAAAATGGGGATCATAATAGCCCCTCACTCCAAGGGCTGTTATCAGGACCTGGTTGTAAAGTACTTAGCATGGTGTTTGGCACGCAGTAGGAGTTATAGAAATAGTTCTTATTATTTTCATTATTAGCAGATAGCAACTGATTGCATTATGCCTTAAGTCATCCCCAACTTTCTGTGACCCCATTTGTTTGGTAGAAAGACCACTGATGTGATTGCCATTCTTTCTCCAGCTCAGTGTATAGATGAGGAAACTGAGGCAAACAGGGTGAAGTGACTTGCCCAGGGTCACACAGCTATCACATTTGAACTCAGGTCTTCCTGACTTTAGGCCCTGTGCTCTGCTATGCTGCCTAGGAATCTCCTGTATTTCACTGAACACATGTGAATGTATTATTTTGAGGAGTTCCTATGTTTCACCAGGCTAAAGGGCTAAGGAGAGAATTCCTGTCCTAAGGCATCTATGCTTTTCCGAATATATCTTGGAGAAACCAGTGATTTGAAAAGAATGGGTTTTTTATTATTTTATGTCAAATTCTTCCAAAAGGCATTTGTTGTGAGCCCAATTGTGCAGCCAGTGAGTGGCTGCCTCATGACCTTCCTGGCATCAGTGAAGAAAAGGAAAGTCAGAAGATCTGAAATCAGATCCTGTCCATGCTGCCTGGCTCGTAACTCTTTCGTGTGGCCTTTCTGGGCATAAGCTAGGAGAGGCCTCGGCCAGCAGGGACACCAGGGGCAGCTTTGGTGTGAAGTCAGGGAGGGCTTCGCCCAGGTTCGAGAGGTGGGAGCTGGGTGGGAACCGAGAGGCCAAGCAAGGCCAGGAGTCAAATAAGAGCCAGCCCCTTGGAAAGTCAGTCCAATAAACAGCTCTCTTTCCCCAGAGGGGAGCCCCAAGAGAAATCCTGTGCTGGGGCTCCTTGGAGAAGTCAAGGAAAGGGCCCTTCTGTTCCTGCCCCTTCAGGACTCTGGGGGTGCCTGAGAGGCCTTAGCCCCTGGAGAGAACCTTCCAGGCTTGGTGCTCTTTCCAGGAAATTGGACCGCTGGGGCTATGTGGAAGAGATACTTTCACTAATAATGAAAGTCTTCAATAGTCAAGAATGAAATAATGAAAGTCACGTATCCAACTTTGAATATTGCAAAAGATGCCATTTGAGACTCCCAATACCCAGGAAGGAAACATGTCCCGGGTTCTTAGCCCTCTTTTACCAAGGAGGAAGTTGAGGCAGGACTTTCCCAGGGTCACCCAGCTAGAAAAAGCCAGGGCTCTCTAGCTCTTAAGTGACCAGAGGGTTCTGAAGTCTGCAGTTTGCTAATGTACTAGTGTTGGGAGAGAGGCCCAGAACGGGCATTCTGGTGTGAAGCAAGTAGCCCTGGCATGACCAGCAGCAAACCAGAGTCTTCATTCATTTGGTGGCTGGGTCTTTCCGAGATAGCCTTTGTCATGGCCCCCTGTGTCCTGGCCCCTTCTGGCCGCTGCCCCCCACTGCAGTCACTTCCCAGGGCACTGAGCTTGGTGAATCAGCAAAGGTAGAGGTAAGATCCCGTAGGCAGCCTTATTCTGAGTATCGGTCAGTCAGTCTCAACAAGTGTTCATAAAGCCTCCACTCAGTGGCCACTGTGTGCCTGGCCCACCACTGAGCATTGGGGCTTCAGGCACCCAGAGAGGGGCAGATACCAGTCAGGCCAGGGGGGCAGTGCCAAGGGTCATCCCCCTGGCCTCCTTCATCCCTCCCAGTTAGGTCAGGGCTCTAATCGAAGGATGGGGCCTTAGGGGGAAAAGGGAGCTGGGGGTTGCTACAGAAAAGGGAAACTGTATCAGAGCTGCTCGGCCTAGACCTGGCTCCTGTTTTCCGTCTCAGCGCACACCTGGAGCTCAAGGCGGGGCCCTCTCCCGAGACAGCTCCCTGGAGAAGCCCCGTGGGTGTGTCTCGCAGCCAGCACTAATAGGATGCAGATGGGGGGGGGGGTCCGGCAGCAGCCAATTATCACAGTCTTTCACTTCTCAGATTCAGGCCAGAACACACACAAAACACACACACACACGCACCCCCGACACACCCCCTCCACCCATCTAAAGGGCTGAGGGACCCGAGACTGCCTTAGCTGAGGGGGCGGGCATGTCTCTGGGAAGGGGCGGGGGTCAGTGGCTTGGCCCCACCCCTCCTGGCGGGGTGAGGGTGAAGAAGGAGGGGCAGCCCCGCCCCTGGGCCCCTGAAGCCCTATAAACCTGGGCGCGGCCGTAGGTCGGCAGACTCGGACTCTCTTGCGCCCTAGTCAGTTCTCTCTTGTCCCATCCCCTGGGTGGCTCAGGCTCAGCCCCAACCCCGCCGTCTGCTCTCTGTGTGCTTTCTCCCCGTGGGCCTGCGCTGCACCGCTCTCCCACTCTGTCCCCGCGGTCCCCCACCCTCCAATCATGTCCCCGCAGCAGCTGTACCACAAAGAGTTCGCCCGGGCTGGCCTTCAGCCAGGCCTGCAAGTGTGGCGCATCGAGAAGATGGAGCTGGCGCCGGTGCCCACGGAACAGTACGGCACCTTCTACGTGGGGGATGCCTACTTGGTGCTCTACACCCGCCAGGGTTCCCGCAAGGACCTCACCTACCGCCTGCACTTCTGGCTCGGTAGGAATGGGAGTGGGGGGCGGCGGGCTGGGCGGCGGGGCTGTTCCGAGGGTCCAGGAAGGAGCTGCGCTTGGCATCTCGGAGCCACTGAGACCTGGGAGTCCTCTTCCCACCGAGTTTAACTTGGCTAACCCTGGGAGCCGTCAGGGAAGGGTGTGTGTGTGTGTGTGTGTGCGTGCCAGCCTCTGAGAGTGCCCGCTCCGTGACTGTCCTAAGCCTCCCCTCGAGTCCTCGATTCTATCAGGTCTGGGAGGTGGGCGCCTGCCGCTCCTCCGGGCATCGGTGCGGAATGAGACAGAGGACCTGGGCTCTTCGGGAGCTCAAGGATGGACAGCTGAAAGGGACCCCGTTTTTTAGATAAGGAAACTGAAGCTCACAGTGGTCCAGGGATTGGCCCAAGATCAAAGGATTGCTAGTTTCAGAAGGGAATTTAGAACTCAACCCCCTCGTACTACAGAGATGGAAACTGAGGCTCAGAAAGGTCATCGAAACCGTAGCGGGAGAACGGGGAAGTTTGGGTCTCGGACCAGAAAGCCAGCACCCTTTCCTTGGCCCCCTCTGCTTCCCCGCTTGGCTATCTTCGAGGTTCAGCCCGGTGTCCCCTCCTAATGGAAGCTTTCCATGATCTTCCTCAGGCTGTTAATTCATCCAGTTAGTTCATTTCTGAGAGATTCGCCTATTTGAATCTCCTTAGGCTGCATCCCCCCTTGAATTGCACTGACTTGGCGTTGGGGCTTGGTAGCTGTATGACCTTGGGACAGTGCGTTCCTCCGGGAACCTCCACGTCTTCATTTGGTAAGGGGGGAGGAAGTCGCCAAAATATCGCTAGAGGGCTAGGCTCAGCTCTTCCGAAGCCCTAAAGAAGCTGGAGGACCACGGCAGCTGACCCCCTGTCCTTTATTTTACTGCTCTTGCCCTTCTTTCATAAGAAGGTAGAGCTAGGTGGCTCCGGTCCAGCCCCTGCATTTTATCTATGAAGAACTAAATGAGGGCCCATATTGGGGAAGAGACTTGTCGAAGGTCACTCCGGTAGCTAATTAACAGAGCTGAGACTTGAATTCACAGCCAGTGCTTTCCCCTGACTTCCCTGCTCCCCAACCGTTGAACCCATAGTACTGTTGGGATGTATAACTCTTGCTGAGGCATCCTGTCTTTAGGGTGATCCAGAAACCCCATCTATGTGGAGGCAGAGCCTGAGTCTGGAGGGTTTGAGAGTCATCCTGAAGGAAGGGAAAAAGCATTTAATAAGCAGGGACTGTGACAGCCTTGGAATGTTGGTGATATTATCATGCCTATTTTACAGATGAGGAAATTGAGGCAAACAGAACTGAAGTGACTTGCCCAGGGTCACACAGCCACTAGTGAGCGTCTGAGGACCAAGGTTCAAGTCCTCACTCTGACCCTTGCTATACTAATGGTGAACAAGTCACAATTACCTGGGTTTCAGTTTCCTGATCTGTAAAATGAAGAGGATTAGACCAGAGGTGCCAAACGTTTGTGGCCGGCGATGCTCCCAAGTGCTACTGATTAAAATGTAACTGGGAAATGTTTAGCAAAATAACTAAAAATATAACAGAACATAGATAATGTTTGATATGTGGTTGTCTAAGTCAACACATCCCTCTTTAGTGAATCTCATTTCTTTTGGAGCTTGATAACCCTGGGCTACATGATCTCTCCACCCTTCTAGTTTAATTTTCCTTACTTCCACTTGCTAGATTTGTTAAAAATCTCACTGAGGCTTCTCTGAGAGGCACTGTGGCCAGAGACACACCCTTGCAATGATCTCAGGCACATCTTAATCTGATTTTTAGGACCAGATATTGTCTGGAGACCCCTTGGCTGGGAATTCACCCAAAACATTGCAGTGTTCCTAAGAGGAACATCTTTTATTTTTAACTGACCAGGAAGTAGACTAGCAGGTTAAAGAAAGGAAAGTAATTGGGACAAGAGGGAGGGACCTGGCCTACAAAAGAGGCTGCTCCAAAGCTGACCTGAGCCCTTGTAGTCAAATCTTGCCAGATAGAGAGCTGTTCTTTACAGGCCTGCTCACTCTGACTGTCCTTCCTTGGATTATTGTCTCTGGCCTCCAGGAGCTGGCCAGCGCAGGCCAAGCACTACGTTTTCTCCAACTCAATTTCTTTAGAAGGTGTGGTTGTTTATCTTCCAGCTGAAAAACCAGGGCTCAGAAAGTCACCTGAGCTCACACATTGGGGCTGCCAGGAACTCATGGCAGCATCTTTGGCCTCCGGCATCCGAATTCCATGCCATCCTCCCCGGGAGGGCTCAGAGTGGGTACAAATCAATTCTTTGCTGGTTGTACCAAGGGCAAAAACGCCAGAGGAGGTTCATTTGTGAAGGGGGGGGAGGGAAGAAGATTCTTTCTTCTAATGATTTCCATGGCAAGTGACATTCTTAGAATTTAGTTTCCATTTTAATTGCTCAGATGTGGCTTTTTATAGATGTCACATGGTATTTTGAGGTCTGTTCTAGATTTGGAGTCTAGGAGACCTGGGTTCAAATTCCACCTCTCCCACCTACAGCATGACTACAGGCAAATCCCTTAACCTCCCTGGGTTACAGTTGCCTCATCTGTAAAGCAGGGATACTGTTCTGTGAATACGTGATTCTCCAGACTTAATTAATTACGGGGCTTTGCAAAGTGTCAGATTCTGTGCCAAGGTCTGATCTGGGTGTATACCTTTATAATTGCTTGTGAGCTTTGGGGCCTGTTTGTTTTGTGCAGTGTTGTGTAAATACATTGGGCCACACTTGCCCAAGAAGCCGCTGGTAATTGGAGCTGGCTCTGGGAAAAGGGCAGCCGCCTGTCAACGCTGGCCACGATGGTGGGTCCTGGGATGAATTCCGGCTGTGGCCCCATTGATTGAGGTGCCAAGCAGGTCTATTTCAGCTCAATCTACTGTGGGGAAAACAACCACTTCCTATGAGGGTGTATGAACAAGAGAGTGGGCTTGCTCGGAGGTGGTAAGTTTCCTGGTCCCTGAGAAGGAGCATCTGTAAGACTTGGGACTGCTGTGAGAGGAAGTACTTCAGTCAGTGCAGCTGGATTCTGTTGGATCTGGCTCAACACCCATTAAGATTCTAGGTTCTTGAGTGCTCTCATACCTTGCATAACAATCAGAATCTTAGTCAAGTCTTCCTCCTAATCCAGCCTCCTGTTTGGGGGTGGTTTTGTCTTTCCCCTTTGTCCCTGCCCTCCACCCCCCACCCCTTGGGTTTGCTCCACAATTCTATTAAAGGGTTGAATTTAGGCCTCTCTGGTTGTGATGCTGCAGCCCCAAAGAATGCAACAGAAAAAGGAGGAAAGGGAGGTGCTGGTAGCAAAAACAATTAACTACCAACTACCAGGGCCATCAACTCTCCTGTTTTCTTAGAAAGAAAACAAAACCAGGTTAGGGAGGGATACAGTTCTTCTTTGAATTCTATTTCCCCCAAAGCTCCGATACACATCTGGCTGTGCCCTATGATGATTCTCCATCACAAATTCTAAGGTGGAGGTCATTGCTTCTAAAGCTCCTGCAATCAGGAGACGTAGGGATAGCAAAATGGACCCTAGTTCAAATCCAGCCTCAGACATTCCATAGCTGGGTAGGTCACTTCCTCTCTGTTCCTTCTTCTGTAAAGTAAGGCTAACAACAGCACTGACTTTCCCCAGCTGTGAGGATCAAATGAGGTGTTTTGTAAAGCATTTTGTAAACCTTAAAATTCAATATAAATTCCAGTTCTTCTTATCATCACTATTACACACTATTAATTGTTACCTTGAGAACTTAAACAGGAGCCAAGATCCATTCACCCACCTCTGTGGAACCCATAATAGACATTTAATAAATAGATAGTGCAGTGGTTAGAGTGCTGGGCCTTGGGTCAGGGAGACCTGAGTTCAAATCCAGCCTCAGACACTTATTGGCTATGTGACCCTGGGCAAGTCATTTAACCCTGTTTGCCTCAGTTTCTTCATCTGTAAAATGAACTGACTGGAGAAGGAATGGTAAACCAGTCTAGTATCTTTGCCAAGAAAACCCCCAGATGGGGTCATGAAGAGAAGGTCATGGCTAAGCAACAAGAAATATCGATCAGTTGTCATAGGAAACTCTGGGGGGAGGGGGATATGGGGGAAGTCATGATGATCTTGGAGAATCCATTGCTCCAGATGGAAGCCAAGACTTGGTGTTCTTGGGCATGTTGCACTTCCCCATCTGTGGGGGTGCTGGGAATTCCAGGGAGAGAACTTGAGTTCCCATATGCCATACGCCTGAGGAGAGCTTCAGAAAAGTTGGTTGAATTTGACTCAAGCCTCCACTGATCTGGGAGTTCAACCTGTCCAGACTGCAGCCCGTTTGAGTATTCTCATTCAGTGGTCCCTGGGCACAGAAATCCTCTGGATAAATACTCCCCACTCCTGGACACCTTGGTTTGGGTTTCTCTTTCCCCCATCTTTGTGGACAGTACTGGCTAGCATTTACTGAAGGAAAAAGAATAATCAGTCTTTTCCTTACAAACCTGGAAATTCTCTCTTCGCTGGTTGCTCTCCTGTCTCCATGCCTTTTCACTGGCTATCCTGGGGTCTGGAATGCCCTCCCTGATCCCCTCTTTCTCTGTGTTTCCCTGGCTTCCTTTGAGCTTCAGTTCAAATCTCCCCTTGAGCAAGAAAGAACTGCTTTCAGGCCTCTTCCCACCCTAGTGCCTTCCCTTTGGCAGCTGACAACCTTCCGTGGCTCTTTGGACATCTTCCATTTACATGGTTATTTGCCACTGTGATGTGAAACCCTCCAAGGCAGGCACTGCCTTCACTTTTTCTCTGAATTTTTAGGTCTATCAAGGTGCCTGACATACCTAGCAAACACTTAGTAAGTGTGGGTGCATTGATTGGTTTTCCCTTTTGAGGCTTGCACCAATCCTGTGGGAAAGGTGTTATAAATACTCCTTTTACAGATGAAGAAACTGCAGATCTGAGAGGTTAAGTAATTTTCCCAGGAGGGCACAGCTAGCATCTGCAGCCAGACTGAATCCCTCATTTCCCTGATCCCAAATCCAGTGCTTTCTGCTTGTTGGGGATCTGTAATAGGACAGCAGACTAGGGCCCACCTGAGGATATAACCCAAAGATAACCCAGTGACTGGTTAGCACGAATCACTAGCCATCACTAGAATCATTGGCAGGCCCTTCTGTCAATCATTGGTTTGGTAGAGGAGGGAGCTGGCCTCCATATCAGCTCCACCAGAGGCTGCATTAGCTGGTTTGTGGCTCCTCTTCTCCAAAAGCACAAAGACCAGAAAGAGCAGCTTTGAGAGGGTCAAGACTCAATGGTGCAGGCTGACCTGGCCCCTCAAGCAACAGGGTTTGAGTGTTGTGGCAGTGGCAGTCCTTCTCCCTAAAGAGAAAGGGGGCTCTTGGCTGGCTGGCAGGGTGGGGGGCCCAGACTGCCAGCTGAAGCTGATGAGGGTGAATGCCCCAAATGTGGAGAACAGGAGGATCAGGCCTTGAACAGTGTGCAGCTTGCTTTCTTCTTCAAACACTTTTGGCTTTTATTTTGTTGTGTGGGAACTAAGGGGCTTGAGTTTCCCCCTTTTTTTAAGTAAAGAGGTAGAATAAAAGATTTGAAGTGGGGAGGGATGAGAGGAGTGGGAAGTTAATGGTGATTTGATGGCAAAACAGCATTGGAGAAAGAAGACCTGGGTTCCAATTCTGGCTCTGCCACTTACCACCCATGTGATCTAGGTAAGTCACTCCATCTCTGGGCCTCAGTTTTCTCATCTGTAAAATTGGGCGACATAAGGGACAAGGTCATGGATTGAGTCATGGTGGCAATACCACCTTCCACAGATGATGAACCCATGGTCCTAACTCACCTAAATGAGGCCGATTGGGCTGGTCAGATTAAAAGCTTAAACAAGTGAATATTCTTAAAGAAACATGGTCTGGTTTGTTTTTTGCTTTTATGTACATAGAGAGGCAAGGTTGTCTGGGGAGCAAAAGTTATCTTGGAGAATCAAGATGTTCCTTAGAGATCTGCTTACGTGCTGACATTTAATAACTGTGTATTTTTGAGCTAGCATTTCCATCCCTGGCTCTCAGTTGCTTCATCTGTAAAATGGGAGGGTGGACCTCAGAGCACCATTCCGACTCCATCCAGATCCCCTAAGTTTGAGGTGATTTATTTTCAAATCCTAAGCTTTCTCTTAGCCTTAAGGGCCAGTGGGAGACCCCCTACATGTTAATGGGCATGCCTCACCCCTTCCCCCAACTGTGGACCAAACCTCTGTACCTCTGCAGTTGTCAGTGGCTCTGGGAGGTCTTCTGGTACCACCCCACTTTGTTCAGAGAAGGCCTAGGGAAAATGATAAGATCACAGAGCTACAGTCAGCATCTAATCTAGGCATCTGTCTTTACAGTTGAGGGAAAGGAAGCCTGAAGTATCTGGGAAGCCAAGGGGCAGTAAGTGATCTCAGAATCCCAAGGTTGCTATTTGAATCATGTCTTGTCTTTTCATGCACTCACCCAAATGTAGGATAGCATAACTTCCACATTTTAGAAAAAGAGAACTTAGCTCAGGTCCCTGTCCTCCCCATCTTAAAACAAAAATCCACTAATTGCCAGGGCAGATTGCAGTATTCTCCTGTCTCACTAGTTGGCCAAAGGATCTCAAAGCTCTCCTTCAGTGGTAACATATTGTTGAGTCTGATTAGAAGCCCCTCTGTAACAGGACCCAAGCCTGGCTAGTGGGTGAATTTCCATAAACTGGCTTCCTTCACCAATATTGAAGGCCAGCACTGATGGCCTCAGATCTGGATCTCATTGACTCAATGCTGTCTCATTGCTCTTATTTTAGGGAAGGAATGCACTCAAGATGAGAGTGGAGCTGCCGCCATCTTTACCATGCAGATGGATGACTACCTTGGTGGAAAGCCTGTGCAGAGCCGAGAACTGCAAGGTTATGAATCTACTGATTTTGTCGGCTATTTCAGAGGAGGACTGAAATACAAGGTGAGCCATCTCCCCAAAATACAAGCCTCCCAGCTCTTTTCTCACCCCCAAAAGTGTGACCTGATTCCAGGTCTGACCTTGGA
This sequence comes from Notamacropus eugenii, assembly GCF_028372415.1. Taxonomy (NCBI): domain Eukaryota; kingdom Metazoa; phylum Chordata; class Mammalia; order Diprotodontia; family Macropodidae; genus Notamacropus; species Notamacropus eugenii. Next base: position 5,986,057 of record NC_092874.1, read on the forward strand.
AGAGAGGTTAGAGTCCAGTAGGGAGGTTAGTACTCAGCAGTTGACATGGAGGTTCTTGTCAAGGTCTTGAAAAAAGAGTGTAAGAAACCTTTTATGTCTTGTGGGGTTGTTGAAAGCCTAAACCCCAAGGAAATCTATGTGATTCTAAGTGAGAGTCAGCTTTTTTGGGAATGTCTCCTTTTAGCCTCAGAAGATTAGCAGAGTTAGAAAATTTGATGATGACACCCAGTTAGTTAAGATTTTCTCAATCTTAAGTAATCAGAGCATAAGCCAGTCCTCCCAGAAGCTCTTCTGATCACTCTGAGACCCAGACCACATGCCATCTATTTGTAGAGACAGACAACCAACTGACAAGGCCACAATCTCCTGGCTTATTTATCATTTTAAAGCATCAGTGACCTTACATTTGACCTTTCTTTCCATCCTTCCTAAATAAAGAAGGACTTGAGCAGTGTTTCAGGGTCTTGGCTTCTTGAAGTAAAGATGGAAGGAACCTCAGAAGGTCAGAATCAATTCTCTTCCCTTTATACCTCACTTCCAACACGTGAAATCATGCTCCCATCACATGGACCAAGTGAACCTATTAAGTCTGAGTCGCATGGGATCCTGCAGGCTGTTGGTAAGAGCAGGCTGTCCTGCCCTGCTTAGCATCTGCTTGAAAGACAGGCGTGCTGATAGACTAGCTTTACTCCATGTTGAGGTCTATACCTTAGTCACCAACATGAAATTCCTCAAGAAGGGGAAACTCCATAGATAAAAACTTCTGGCGAGAGCTCAAATCATGCCCTGTAAATTAATCAGAAATTATCGGACACCAAGTATGCAACAGTAGACAGTATCTGAAACAACAGCTGTACTTGATATGTGTGGAGATATGCATGTGTGGAGATAAGGGAGCATTGAAAACATCCAAGACCAGAAAACCATTTGCTCTGTCTTGTTTCTCCCCACCCCAGCAAGTGAGCTCTTAGTTTAAAATTCAAAGAATTAGTGTGCACAGATGCCCCCCAAATACCAAATCAGTACTGTACTTGGCAGATTCTCTCAAGTGTCTGAGCAGAGTTTCCTCTGTGACTGAGAATCAGCCAAGTCTCAGTAGCCTAGCTGGGTGCTGTGGAGAGAGTTGGCCAAGGTGGTGAGTGGTAATAAGCTAAGTGTTTTCTAGTGGAGCAACATCAACTGGGAAATGTTGGGCCACCAAATGTAAGGATTTAAACATACAGGTAGCATGAAACCTTGTGCTCGGACACCCCTGATGGGACAAGGCAGTAAAGCAAATGCCCTGTTCCCTTTTGCTCAAGAGAGAAAAGATGCTTGAAGAGAGGATGGGGAGAGAAGGCACTGCTCTGCTGCCCTTTTGTTGCTGGTGCCTGCTTCTCCATCCTGCCTTCAGGGTGACATCTGTGCATTTGCTCCCTGCCTGGGACCTTGGACCTCACCTGGGTGGATGTCTGAGATCCAGCAGAGCTCCCAGATTTGGTTGTCCGTGGCATGGCTCAGGTTACCAGGGGATCTGGTTCTGCCAAAGGAAGAGCTGCCAACCTCTTGACTCTTTGAGGTCTTTCGGTAGACATTGAATCCTTTTAAAGAGAAGAAATGGAAAGAAAAGATTGAAAAGATTAAATCTCAGAGCCAAGCAAGGGATCGGTTTGCCAAGGAGCTTCATCTCAGTCAGAAATGGATTTATCACAGTTGCAATTCTTTCACTGGTATCCTAAGACCTCTTTGTTTTATCCAGTTGGGTAATTGATCTTTTTAAAAAATTTAAACTTTTTTGTTTTTCCCCGTGAAATAACATGTACAGTCTCTTGCAAAACTGAAGGGACCACAGAAATGCGAGTTATTATTGTTCTATAACAGTCACATCCCAACAGACTGCCCCGCTCCCACTGGACCTGGGCATGGAATAGAGAAAAGACTGTTGAACAAATCCCTTCCCAAGGCAGTTAAAATAGTCTCTGGAGGAGTAGTCAGATAAGAAGAAAACCATGAGAAAGCAGGGCCATGAAAAGCCAGAGAAGGAAAGAAGGAAGGAAAGGAGGGAGGGAGGAAGGAAGGAAGGAAGGATGGACAGATGGATAGATGGATGGGTTTAGTACAGGTCCAGTGCTAAATATGCTTTACAAGTACTGTATCTTTTGATCCTCAAAGTAATCTGGAGAGGTTCAGGTGCTAGTCTTATCCACATTTTACTGATGAGGAAAGTGAGACAGACAAGTTATGTGACTTGCCCAGAGTCACATAGCTAGTAAGTGAGGTTGGATTTGAAATCAGGTTCAAAGGGGAGAGCGACTTGAGAAAGAAGACAGTTAATGGTGATAATAGCTAGAGTTTCTCTAGTGGTTTGCAAACTGTTTTGCATATATTGCATATATTCTCTCATTTGATCCTCTTAGTCACCTACCTGTGAGGTACATGCTATTGTTACGTCCACTTTTATAGGTAACTAAACTTGCCTAGGGTCATACAGCCAGTAAGTTTCTGAGGCAGGATTGGAGTTCAGGGCTTCCTGGCTTTCAGACCAGCACTCTATCCATTGTGGCCCCTAAGTGCCACATGATGTTAAATGCAGCAAAGAGTTGAATGAGGATCAGTGATGTTCAGATCTGGCAATTAAGAAGAGCCAGAATGCAAAGGGTTGAGGAGTGGAAGGAGAGGAAGGAGAGACTGTGAATTAGATGTTCCCTGTCCATGGTCCTTGACTTCACTCCCAAAAGAATGAAGGTGGGTGTCATCTGTTGTCTTGGGTCAAATTTGGTCCCTGCAATTAACGGAGGTTCAGTGGCCTTTCTGGGTTGTTTTACTTACACGATTGAAGTCATTATGCATATCATTCTTCCTGTTCTTCTTTCTTCACTAGACATCAGGGCATACAAGTCTTCCCAGGATTCTTAGAATTTCTGATTGTTATTACTTACAGCATAAGAATGTCCTGTTCATATTTGTGTAACCTAATTTGTTCAGCAGTTCCTCATCTGTCAGAGGACTCCTACGCTCTTATTTCCAGTTCTTTGCCACCATACTGGGGATTGCAATGCATGGTTTGTCATTTCAGTCTTGGTCTTCTTTGTGGTCTATAACCAGCATTGAAATCTCTGGGTCAAAGGGTAAGGTGGAAGTCTCATTTCACCAGTTTTATGACCACCCTGTCCTTTTCTGTTAAGGTTGGAGGTGTGGCATCTGGATTCAATCACATTGTCACAAATGACCTGACTGCTCAGAGACTACTGCATATTAAGGGCCGCCGTGTGGTCCGTGCCACAGAGGTGCCCTTCAGCTGGGCCAGCTTCAACAAGGGAGACTGCTTCATCATTGATCTTGGACTGGTGAGTGTGTCACTATGAGGGACTAGAAAATATGTATTGTGCATCTGTCACCTGAGGGCCAGCTTTGCTGAGTTTGAAGAGCCATGGTTAGGTTGGTCATAGAGCGATGATGTTTGGGCTCAGCCGCAACAGCAGACTTCCTAAATGAGAAAGGGATTGTGTGATCTGCGTGGGGGAAGGGGCCTACAAGAACCCCCACCCACAAAATCATGGATCCTGAAAGAGAAAAGGGAAAAAACCAGCTCGGAGTAGAATTATTCCATTAATGTGGCCCTGGTCAGTCCCCCTTCAGCCTAACTGACATTATGCCAAGGCTTCTGTGAGGGAATATAAATAAAACTTGGGTGGAGAATGGGAGAATTAGCAAAGAATTCCCATTGTCACCTCAAAGGTTCTCATTGAATAGTTAAAAAAAATGTGATTGCTCCTGCCAGATGGTCCTAATTGAGGGCCATTCCCAAAGAATTTCTTTGTTGAAATGTTTTCCTCTACTTTACTCACTGAAGCCATGAAAGCCAAGACTAATAGTTTCCACTTTTTGTCTTTTCTGAAGTTTGGGTGAAAACAGACCTTGAGCAGCAGTGGTTCCCTGAGCTCTGCGGGCTCCCTGGAGGAACCATTTGCCGAGATATGGAGCACCAGGGTCAGGGGTTTCCTCATTTATATCTAGGAAGGCTAGATTTGGAATCTGAGCTTCTGGGTACAATTGCTAACTATGTTTTGGGTGTGCTCCTTCACCTTGGGAAAATTGCATTCCTCTCATGATGAGGGGGTTGTTGGTTCAGATAATCTTTGAGATCTCTTCTGTACTCTATACCTGTCTCCACAGACGACCTCTGGCTGCCATGGGGAATGCGTTGGCTGTTGGCAGAGAGGGGCAAGATGGCTAAGGCATTCAGTGGTAGAAATAATAGAGTGTTGAGACAGATCATGCAACCACAATTATCTGGAGTGTAAAGAAAAAGGGAGAAACCACCTTGCTAGGGAAGGAGAATGTTATACTTGAAGTCAGGGAGAGGTAGGTTTGAATCTGGACTTGGACTTAGACTCCTTGAGTGATGTTGTGATGTTCAACAAGTTGTTCCCCCTGTTTAAGCCTCAGTTTTTCCTCTATAAAATGGGAGGTGGTAACCTTGCCTTTGTCCCTGACAAAGGGGACATGCTCAGAAAACTCTTTGAAAGCCTTAAACATTAATGTACCTTCCTTATTCTTATCGTTATCATTAATATCATGGAATAGCCAGCAGCCCTCAGCCCTTTGGCCATCTCAGTGGGGTTTCCTGGCTTCATGGATTGCTTGTGGGGTACTCAATTGGCACAAATGACTTTGCAGCCTCTAATGAATTATTCTGGCCCCTTTTCAAAGGTTGAAATTCCCTGGAATAATTAATTCCTCAATCTCAAAGTCATAGAATTTGAAAGCTGGAAAGGCACTTGTAGATTTAGTTCAATCAGTGCCCTAAGAAGACAGCCTAGAGAGGTTAACTGGGGTCACATCTACAAAATAAGTCATTGAGGTAAACATTAGACCAAGGTGGTAGTGTCATTGTTTAAACATGCGTGATGGCTGGAAGTGTCTAGAGTCCACAAGTGGTGAGTGCCCTGTCAGTGGAGACGTTCAAACAGAGGCTGAATGTCTGGTTGTTAAAGGGATCATAGAAGGGATTATTCAGTTGGGTGGGTGGCTGGATGAGATGAGCCATAAGATGACTTTAACCAAAATTGTTGCCCTTTTTATTTAAAGGGTTGATGGGGGTGACACAAGAATGGGGAAAAGAGGCAATTTCATCCCAAATAATTTCACTGTAAACCCCTGAAGACCTTCAAAGGCTTTTTACCTTTTCCCAGATCCAGTTAGAAAACCAAGGGTCTGCCTCCATCATTTGATGATCCTCTATACCTGGTCTTTGTAAGACTGAGAAATGTTTTTACATCCTTTGCACATGATGTTCAGGGATTTTTTAAAAATGGGGCTCCCCCCAAACCAACAGACAATGGAGAATCAAGTAGCTCTCTGTTGTCTTCATTCTCTTAGCCCCTGAGATTCCTCCTCAGTATGTGAAAGATTCTGAAATAAGCTGCCAGATGGGACAGGACTGGATGGCAGCATAATCTTTGCCTCTCATCAAAGTTCAATGTTGTCTTCCAATCTCTTGCTATCTGCTTTCCCGTGGAAGGACCTCATTGCCACCAGGCCTGTCAGGCCAGTTCCCATGTAGCAAAGACAGGGTGGCACCTGACCATTCATCAGACTGGAAGAGAAGCCCCACCTCATGCCCCCTCCAACACACACACACACACACACACACACACACACACACACACACACACACACACACACCTCAAAAGACTGGGAGGCAATATTCCTTTTTTGGCTTGGTCTTGGGGTCAGTCTTTGGCCAAGATTATTTGTTTGTTTTCCTATCAGCACCATTTATTCATTCAATCACTCACTCAGTAAATATTAACTGGACAAACACTGTGAGTCTTTGTGGGAGGAGATGGGGTATCTTTTTCAGCAGCTGCCAGTGCTTTCTATGGGCCCCAGTGCTCAGCGGTCCCTTGATGTGTAGCTCTTAGTGTCAAAGCTGAGATTCAAGCCCAGGTCTTCTCCTGATGACACATGCAGCATTCTTTCCATTATACCAGACTGTATTCTCACTGAGCATAGGCTGGTCCAGGAGAAAACTCCTAAATTTATTGATATTCAAGATCTCGAACTTCTGTGAATGTTGAAATCAGAATTTAAACCCAGCTCTTGCCTGATTCCAAGTTCATGACTCTTTCTTTATGGTTTGCTGATTTTCAGAATTAACAGAATTTTAGTACTGAGTAAGACCAGGGTCTCCTTTTTGTGGAAGAGATGCTAATTTTCTATAGAGATGCTAATTAAATCCCACTGAGGATTTGGAGGCCTTTTATGGCTCAGAAGAGCTCAGAACAAGGTCCAGTCAGTGTTAAGAACTAGACCAGCATTAAGTACTGGTCAAAGTATAGAAATGGACAGGCCTTTAAACCCACTAGCCATTTTAGGTCTGCTGACTAATACAGAGACCGTCCATGGGACATAGTAGAGAGGGAAGGGCAGTCTATGTGGACTCAAAAGACCCGGATGTGAATCCTGTCTTGCATCTTGATAACCAGGTTATGGAGGCATATGGCTTCTCTCTCAACCTGAGGCTTTTCCTTTATGAAATGAGTATGCGGAGTCCTGAGCTCCTCTTCTCAAAGACTTATGAGCCTTCACCAGTTCATGAGGCTGCCCATCCATGGAGCGTGCAGTAACTGTTAACTCTACTAATAATAATTCAGTTTGCACAGATTCTGTGACAGGTGCTATCTAAGGACCAGAGAGACAAAGACAAAAAGTCAAATGGTCCCTGACCTCACGGAGCTTATATTCTCTGCAGGGGGAGGGAGGGGGGCAGGTAGAGTAACAATATACACTTAGAAAATTAAATGCAAAGGAAGACGAGCATCCCAGCTGCAGAGCTGTGAGGGATGAACTTCCTAGAGGTGATTATGCTGAGGCTGAGCTTTAAAGAGAAATAAGAATTCTGTAAGGCAGAGGTGAGAAAACAGTCCTCCAGGCCTGTCTGGGGAGGAGACATGGGGTATCATAAATGAGGACAGCAAGCAGGCTGGGTCCGCTATAAGGAGAGTGTCATACTCTCAGCCAGAAACAGTAGCCTCCAGTCAGCTTATGAAGGGGCTTTAAATGCCAAACCTGAGTTGGTGGTAGGGAGTGATGCAGTCAGAGCTGCGCTTTAGGAATGTCTGTGGTATGAGTGTGGAAGATGAATTAGAGAGGGGAGAAATGAGGTGAGGAAGCAAATGAACAGGTGAGAAGTGAAGGTCAGAGAGAGGGTGGCAGCCACATGAGTGAAAGGAAGGTATTTTGGGCTGGTGGACTCGACAAGATGATTTGTAAAAGATTAGATGTGAGGGTGGAAGTCAAGGGAAGACCAAGCTTGTGTTGTTTGCGATCCCCAAACCCCCAACCGGAAAGTTTGAGAAAGAAATTTATGACCTTGTTTGGTAGAGGAGAGAAGGTGGAAAGGGAGGGGCTCTTTCCTCTCCTCCCCAGATTCTGGGGGATTTACATCATAGGGGATGTTGACAAAGGTTTCCCACACAGGAACCCCACATGTGCAGTGAAGCAATTTTGTCAAGAGGGTAGCCGTAAAGTGAGGTAGATTGAGGTAGAAGTGAATAACTGTAACCCAGGACAGAAGCTCGGGCTGGAGCCCTCAGGATCTCCTGGGTGTGATAACCCCAAGCCAGAATACTTTGGATGGGTTCAGGATTTGGGGAAATCGGAAACGCGTTGTAGGTATCTCAGGCATTCCTAGAGTTACTGGGGTCAGGTGCCATTCTGGGTGTGAACAACCTTTAATCACATAAAGTGGGATTTAAACACATAATACATTTTCCCAAACAGTTTATCATAAATTATTTATTTATTTGGAAATAACTAATTAATTAATTTATTAATTTATTAAATATGTATTTATTTATAAATTAATTATTATAAATTATTAAGAAATAATTTTTCTTGTACTCACAAACTTGAGTTACTGAAAGGATTGTGGTAACTTCATAGAAAGAGAGGTTAGGAAGAGGCCTTGGCAGACGATGATGAGTTCCCTCATAGACGTGGAGTTTGAGATGCCTGGGGAACATGTGGCTGGAAACGTCCAACATGCTGTTGTGGATGTAGGTCTGTAGCTCAGAGAGAGGCTAGGGCTGGATCTATTGACTAAGAGGTATCTGCAGAGAGATGCTCATTAAACCCACTGGAGCTGATGAAGTCACCATGTGAGGCAGTGTGGTGAGAAGGGGGTGCAGGATAGAGCCTTGGGTTTACCTGCACATGGAGGGTAGAACATTGAGGATACACCAGCAAAGGAGATTGAAGAGAAGTGGTCAGGCAGGTAGGGGTAGGGCTAAGGGGAAACAGTTCCAGTTATTTCATAGTTACTCATTCTCTCTACCAGGGTCTTTAGAAATCTCAGAAAAGAGATGACCCTAGATTCCCCAAATCATGCCAGTGGTGTAAGCTTTAATAATTCCTAATGATACAGAATGACCTCAAATACCCTCCCCACAATAGACTATACATCTGTTTTCTGAGAACCTGTCTAGCTAGTTTTAGAGGGACTCTTTACCAGCTTAGATGCTTTTTGGGGGTAGAAGGGGCACTGAGTTCTTGAGGGCTGTTTACCAAATCCCAGAGGATCAGGGATCTACACTGGGGTCAAATGTATCTGCACTGATAAAGTCATGGATGGGTAGTGATAACTGAGTACCTCCACCCAATAACCACAAGAACTTCTGGCCTCCAGAAAGAGGGCCTGTCTTCCTGGGGCCTTGTGAATTCTCTGTACTCTGGGCTTCTCAGGGGAAGCCCAAGACTGGATGTGGTACCCGCACGGTCTTGGGCTGGAATGACCCCATCCACTCACCTTCCCCAAACCTCTAAATGTGGTTGGCATTGGGGCAGGGCTCTGGCCCGCCACTGATTTCATGACTGGTCCCTAGAGACTCCAAGAACCAGCAACATCCATGGTCCCAACTAGTTTCAGGAAATCAAGAGTTTCTTCTTGTTTCTCCTTCCTCCCCAGCCCATGGCAGAGGGCAAATACTGATGAGCAGTAAGGATAAAGACTTTGGCGCTCTCGACCACTCTGACAGAGGAAAAGGGCCTTTGCTTATCTGCTCTCATCAACTGCAAACAAGCGAGGGGTGGACTTCCCTGTGTAGGTGGTACAGAGTGCTGGGCCTGGGTTCAGGAAGACCCAGATACTTATTATCTGCATGATGCTGGGCAAGTGAGGGAACCTCCATTTCACCTTCTGTTAAATGGGGGTGTTCGTAGCCTCAACCTCCCAGAGTTCTGCAGGGAACAAACGTGATAATCTCAAGCAGTCAGCATAGTGCTTGGAACCTAGCTCTCTATGGCTGCGAATTTTCTCCCAGCTGAATCATTCGTACATCCCGAGCTCATTCTCCGTCTTCCCCCTTGGAGGCACCTTGTGTTGCCTCGATGCAAGCAGCTCTTCCTCCGACTTCCCTCTCTTCTCAGATGGTCCCCCAGCGATGGTGGACTGGACAGAGTGCCCCCCCATTCCCATAGGAAGCAGGAGGAAGCGTACCCCTAAGATCCAGCTCAGTGACCGCATGCAGCAGGTGCTTCATAAATGCTTTTGGGATTGAACTGAAGTTTGTTCAAAGCTAGAACTTTCAAGTTTGCAGAACACTCTACACCCCTTTATTTGTATAACAATCTTGGGAGGTGGGTGCTGCTGTTGCCCCATTGTACAGATAAGGATGTGGAGGCCAGGGGCAGCTTGCCTAGGGTCACACAGCTAGGGGACGTCGGAGGGACGATTGGACCCTGCTGGCTTCTCAATAGGTCTGGTGCTCTTCCTGCTGTGCTCAGCTGCCTCGGTGCCTGCTGTCATAAAACCGTTTTAGCCAGAAAAGATAAAGTTTGGTGTTGGTTCATCATGGTGCCACTATCACCACTAGCTCTGAGACTCATGTTTGCTTTGCATTTTCCATGCTGGATGGGTTCCCAAGGGTGTGTGGAAGGGGAGAAGCCCCTGAAATGTGCCTCTCCCGGATGCTAATTATAGACCGGTGGTCTGGATAGTAGATTGGTGCTGTGTGTTCCATGTGGCCCCTCCCATGCAGCCTTCTCAGGCTGCCCCTCCTACACTTCTGCTGGCCTGAGGGGTGGTAATTTATAGGAAAGACTGGGGATCGTTGTTTTGCAACTTAAAAAAAACCCTGCCTTCACACTGGGGAACACAGAGTGACTTTGTGTGGACACTGCTCCGGAAATGGTCTTACTGAAAACCTTGGTGAATTGACTAAGTGTCTGGGGTGGCCAGACTAATAGGTCTACACACACTTATGGTCCCGCACTGTAGGGCTTTGTTAGACGGCAGCCCAAGACAACTCAGAACACACACCACGCACATGCACATGCACACACACATGTGTACACGCACACATACACACACATGTACACACTCACACACACCCCACACACATACCACTCACACACACATAGCACTCACATACACACTCACACACATCACATACACCACACACACGCACACACACATACACATACACACACAAGTACACACACACATACCACTCACACACACATAGCACTCACATACACATACACACACATCACACACACACTCACAGATGAGGGGAATGATAGTTCTAGACATACCTCAGCTCTCTCCAAGGCTCAGTTCAGGCACTGCCCCCTTTTCTGATTCCCGCCCCTCTTCTCAGAAATCACTTTGAGTTGACCCAGCCTACATTTTATTTTGGCTTTTTTATGTGCACATTGAGCCCCCTCCCAAATACAGAGTAAGCTTCTTAAGGGCCCATTTCAGCCTTGTCTCTGGGCTGCACACCTAAGAAAGGTTCTGGTGTTTAAAAGGTGCTGAATAAAGAGATGACAAGTGGAACAGAAGAGTTGAAAGGCCAAGCTGGGTTTTCTGGTGTGTTACCATTACCTGACTGGCCATGTTCACCGTCACTGCCCTATATCCTTGATTATCCCATAGTCAATGAAAGGCATGGATCACGCACTCACCAGAGTCACCCACCTGCCCGTATAGCCTGGGAGGAAGGGAGGCAGGGAGGGCCTGTGAGAGGTTGCCTCTGAGAAGACCCTGAGGGCCTAGACCTTCCTTGGGGGGCTTTGTGAGCTCCTCCCTCCAGTGACCATACCCCTTCTGTCTTCTCAAAAGCTTCCCATAATTCCTGGGGGGAGGGGGTGCAGTGGGGAGTACCTGCACATGTATTGGCAATCTATGCATACCACAGGCACAGGAGAGAGAGTTGCCCCATCACCATTCAGTCTGATACAGATATATGCAGACCTGAAGTCTCCACAAATGTCCGCTGTCAACTTTCTTCATGATCCTCAACCTTAGTTTCTCAGGGACTGACTCCTGGTTGACAACTCCCCAGTGAAGGGATGTTCAGGGGGAGACTTGGAGATGACCAACGTCTGAAGCTTTGGAACCCTGAGGAGCCTGAGCTGCCTTTAGGGCAAGTCCGGGGGCAGGATTTCCTAGGGCTCAGGGACCTGTGGGCAGATACCTGCCTCAGCAGCAAGTGAATAGCCCTACCCATCATGGAGGCCACCCAAGAAAGCAAGGGGCATCAATGAGTCATTTTTGTATGTGGCTGAAAAGCCGGTGGCCCAGAGGGCCAAGCCCTTGTTCCCAGCCCTACTACAGAGTTCCTTGTTACTTGTTTTTTGTGTGTTTAACCCCACAAAATGCCAAGGGCAAGGTTATAATTAGGTGTTAAAGCTTGCTTTTTAAACTATGTAAAGGTGGGGGCTGGGGGCTGGGCAGGAACTCCTTTAAAATGTCAGTACCCCCAGAGAGGAGTTATTTTAAATGGGTAGGGAGTAATTTCTCTCTCCCATTGCTTTCCCCCTATCAAAACTGATTGAAAGAGAACCTTCAGATACATAAATATATATTTAGCTCAGTGGATGCTTGATCTGGCTGCTTGTCCATTTGACCTCTGAAAGATACTATTTTAAAGAACTCTACAAAAACAGCTCATTCTATAAAGGGTCTGGCCCCCTTGGGGATAATGGTGAAAGCGGGCCAGAACTGGGTCAGCTCTGTGGTCCAGAATAAGATGAAGGGTATTCGAACATCCTTGGCGAGGCTCCATTTTCCCATATCTTCTGACAAGGGCAGGCACACACACGCTCTGAGACCGAGGTGTTGGCCACCTTTGGCCATTGGGGTCCTTCTCTGCCCCATTGTGATCTGACCATGATTTGCTCCTTTCCTCAAAAGAAAATCCCCTTTCTGCTGACGCTGCACAGAAAAAAGGGGAGGCCAGAAGCTCTTTTCCTTAGAAACTTGGTTCTAAGGATTTTGACTCATGAAAAAGATGCTGTTCCCCACCCCCCCCATCCCCAGGATCTATCTCTTCTTACTGTACAAAAGAGGCATCAAACAGGCAACCTGTAGGCCTATTTGGGAAATATTTAATGAAACAGTTAAAAATACACTAATGTTAGGTTGCAGTTTTCCAAGTAGACATGCACCCACAGAAATCACTTCATATGACGTGATGGCCCCTGTTTGAATTTGATACCACTCTTGTACAATTCTACGAGAATGAGCTGTGTGATTGTAGGCAAATCCCCAAAGCTCTCTGGGCTTCAAGTAATGAGCTGGAAAGTCAAATAGTTGGACCCCAAGATCTCTGAGGCCCCTAACAGATCTACAATTTTATGAAATACTACCATGTCACAGATCTGATTTGGTTTGAGGTCTTATCTTGACTTTTTAATTGCCAAAGCCAGGATCACTTCAGGATTTGTTGAATAGGTCTTTTGAGTAACCCTGGGCACTGTTGAGAACATGAGGGGTTAGCAAGAAGAGGTGACATTGGCCTTAATGAACATGGGGATCCTCAGGCTTGAAAGTGGGGGCCTAGTGATGGGGCTTGTGTCCAGGCTGCTGATGCCATCTTAGAAGGCATGCTAGGTAGGCTGGCCAAGGACTCCCAGTGTGAAGCCTGACCTGACTACTTCTCTGTAGCCTGGGACAAGTCCCTCTCCAGTCTGAACCTCCATTTCCTTACCTGCAGAAGGAAGGGTTTGGACTTGGTCTCTAGGAGTAATGTAGTCAGCCTATCCCAGTATGTTAGCCTCTGAAAATCAGGGGGAGCATGTTAGGCACCCAAACCTCAGGTCTAAGAAAGTCTAAACCTTAGGAGTGGTCTCTAGACCCAGTGCCATCTGAGTACAGCTAACGTCTCTGTCTTGGTTTCCTAGGGAATTTACCAGTGGTGTGGCTCATTCTGTAACAAATATGAGCGTCTGAAGGCCAACCAAGTTGCCATGGACATTCGGGACACTGAGAGGAAAGGACGATCTCAACTGATTATCGTGGAAGATGGAAATGAGCCCCCCGAGGTCCTCCAGGTAGGCTGGTGAGAGAGTGCAATGGCATTATGGGGGAGTGGGAGCTATGTGTGTTCCCAGTGTGGGGGCTTCCTATGTTTGGGGAGGAAAGACCCCTGGGTGGTCCAGCTACCACTGCTGAGGCTCTGCTCTCCTCTCCACCCTGACTGGCAAAGACAGAGGCATAGAGCTGGGGCTTCCAGGCTCACCTCTGCTACTGCCTGTCTGGGGTCCTGGAGGGCCCTTCGGACTAGGCCTCCATTTCCTCATGAAATGAGGTTTGGATTATGTGGCCTGCGAGCATCCTCAGTTCAAGCCCCACCCTTGCCCCAGGTGTCTGATGAGGAGGATCTCTCTAGGGCACGTCACTGACCTGCTCTCAGCTCTGCCTTGGCTCCCACAGTCTGAGTCTCACCTAGCCACTTAAAGCCCCCACAATCTGCTCCAGCCCCCCTTTCCAGACTCACCTCTGATCACTCCCTTACATCCCACTGCCAGCTGCTCCCCAGATTTGGGGTCGCCACCCGCAAGCTGTTCTGCTGTCCTCTCTTTGCTCTTTCAGTTGATTAACTTGGAAGTATAAATGAGGGATGTGATGTTAGCAAGGCAGCTTTTGTGACCTCAGCCATTTGAAAGGAAGTCCGTCGAGCTTGATTTTGTTTGCTGGGAAAACATTTTTTTTTAGAATGTTATTAATGGGGTGGTTAGTGAACTTGAAGCCATGGTCACAAGGACCTAGTGAGTTGTGATAGGGTTGCCAGGTGGAGAACACTGTGATACGGCTTAGCCAGATATTAGCAAAGCCCAAGGTCCTTCTTTGGGGAATGCCACAGGGATGTCATTGGGTAGCCCTGGACCTGGCCAAAGGGCCAGAGCCAGGGAGAACTTGCTCCCAGATGTTTACTTACTGACTTTCTGGTGGTGTCTCAGAAGGAGGTCTCCAAAAGGTTGCCCTGGGGATCTGTCCTTGGCTTGGGTCTTTTTAACATTTTTTAATCCACGTTGTGGAAATGAATATCAACACCTTTGTATCTGTGACACATCGCTGGTGGGGGAGGGAGGAAAGAATGAGACAGAGAGAGACAAACAGACACAGAGAGAGAAAAAGAGAGAGAGACAGAGACAGGAAGAGAAACAGAGAGAGACAGAGACAGAGAAACAGAGAGAGAGCTGAGTCCTTGAGCAACATGCCGAATCGCAAAGATCTCAATATAAACTTAAAAATGAGACCAAATGGAATAACCTGTTTAATAGCAATACCATGTAATTAAGCTCAAGTTTTAAAACAAAATGAGCTTCCTCAGTAAAAGCTAGGAAGAGGAGTGAAGCTGGAGTATGGATCAGAAGGTCCTAGTGAAAGCAAACCCAGTTTGAGCCAACAGAAGGAAGAGCTGAGATAATTTACTAGTGGTATGACCTTGGGCAAGTAATTTAGCTGCAAGGAGCTTGTCTGCCTCAGTTTCCTCATCAGTAAAATGGGAATAATAGCCCGTACCTCCCAGGATTGCTGTGAGGCTCCAGCTGTAGGGGGCTACAGAAACCCTAATATTCATGATTTTACTGCCTTTATATCGTTGTGGTTATAATTGCTAGGTCTCGTTTGGAGAAGGGCAGAGTCCAGGACCAGGGTGGTGGTGGTTTCCCTCCTCTACGCCCTGGCCACGCCCATCCCAAGGGCTGTATTCCGTTTTGGGCCCCCAATCTAGGAAGGTGCTGATCATTTCCTAAGGGGACCATCCAGGATGGCTGAGGGTCTGGTGTTTAAATCCCAGAAGGATCCTTTGCTCTCTCATGAGCCTGACTGTACTCAGTCAGAAAGGTGTGAGTTCCAATCTTCCCTCCGACACTAGCTGGGTGACCCTGGGCAAATCACTTAGCCTGTCTGGCTCAGTTTCCTCATCTGTAAAATGGGGATAACAGTAGCATCTGCTTCAGTGAGTTCTTGTGAGGAATCAAGTAAGGAAACTCATCTGATGAGAATAATCCTCTTCTGGCCCAGTCTAGCAATAGAAGCTGGGACCCTTCCCTGGATCCCTACCCTATTAATACGACTGCTCCCCTAAATCTGGAGACAGTCCTCAAACCCTGTGAGAGGGAGGAGGACGGAGCTGATAGCGGCCCCTCTAGCCCAGCTGAGGTTCTGAGAGCTCTCCTGACCTGTCTCTCATGGCCATCCCTCAGTCTTGGCCTCTCTACCTGGCTTCTCTGTATGATCTTCCTGTTGAGCCAACGCTTTTCCCTCTTTACAGTAAACATTGTCTTTGCCTGTGAAATTCAGCGGCATATAAATTATTTAGAAATATGTTTCCTGGGTCCTTTGTTCCTTTTGTTAGGTGAAAAGCAAATAACGAAAGTGAAGGAAAATGAAGCATGTTGCCATCCCCCTGGACTTAAAATCCACTCTCTGGCACCAATGAGGGACTCGGAGCCTCCTGATGGGTGGAGCATCCTTGGGTCATTTTTCAGGAAAAAGAAATAGTTCTGGAAACCTTACCAGATAAAGTATTTCTTGAAAGTTCTGTGTTGGAAATGAGAAAGAGGAAGCAGCTGGACAGATGGCCAAACACAATCATGAGGGAAGCTGGGCTGTACTTTTCCAAATTGGAAAAACTTGGTCCTGTGGTCTCTCGGTCTACTGGCCAAGGCCAAAACCATTGCCTGAGCAAACACCCCAGGGGTGGTGCTGAGCAGATCCTGGGGCTCTGTGTGTTGTAACACAGCTGAAGGGAGTGGGGGTGGGGAAGCTTCTCCTCTTAGAGTCTGAAATACTCTACTTCTCCTGCCCCCTCTCCCTTCCCCCTCCTCCATCTGTTCCTCCTTCCCTGCCCTATGAACATCTGTTTATTACAGAGGCATACCATGTACCTCCCAGTGCATAGGAGGCCCCCAGGGACACAAAGATGGTGGTCAACAAGGTCCCTTCTTCCAAGGGACCTGGGGTCTAATTGAGGAAGGACCATTAGCACATCTTGAGCATTTTCCTTTAACAGATGCCTGATCTCAGAGTTGTGGAACCTTCCTCTATTGGTATAATAATTAATAATATCAGAAGAATCACAATGGCTCAGATTTTTAAAGCACTTTAATTATGGAAAGCCCTTTATATGCATCAGCTCATTTGAGCCTCACACAAGCCCTGCCAGCTAGGTGCAGTACTATTATTATCCCTGTTTTACAGACCAAGAAACTGAGCAGGTGACATGACTTGACTAGTCAGTAACTGAGGGGGTCTAGATCGTGCTTTCTGGGTAGCAGTCCTCTTCCCCTTGCAGGTCTGCCTTTTCTCACCTCCTGCCCATTGGTCACTCTGAGTTGTGTCCTGCTGTCTCCTCACACCCCCCATCACTCTCCACTGCCCCCCAGGTCCCCAGGACTTTGCAGTGCTTCATGATCTTGAGCCTGTGGCTGTGACGTAGACTACAGATGTTGTAAAGGGGGTGGGCCACGTTCAGACTTAATTGAGTAATGACCATCATCATGGTCACTGATGCTTGGAGGACACTTTCAGGTTGGCAGAGCTTCCTGTGGACGCCTCCTCCATGGAGGTCTCCTGGTCTCTTCTTTCAGTCCCCATCCATCTCTCCCAAAATTCCTCCTCCTTGGTGAAAGGATATCTCTGAATGCCTTTGGAAATCTTTAGAAGTCTATGTCATGGTCTGTTCCTCTTACATTGGCCCCTGGGGGAGGAATTTTAGAGCAGAGAAGATCTAGGCGTTGTTAAATGTTTCGAAGACTTACATGGAAGATGCTCCAGAATAGCTTCATTTGACCATAGAGGGCTAAACTAGGAGCCAAATTACCCAAGAGGCTGGTTTAGGGATGAGCGCTGTCTAAGGTGCTAGGCTGTCCTTGGAGGTGGGGGGTAAGTAAGTTTTCCCCTTGGTGGAGGCCTCAAGCACAGGCTGTTGGTCTCTTGTAAAAAGGGTTTCTGAGGCTAGACTGGAGGCCCTCTGAGGACCTCCAGACTGGGAGAGGCTTGGCTCATAGAGCTCGCCCTGGCTCTGAGGATGCACCCCTCTCCGCTGATTGGAGCCCACATCTGCCTGTTAAAGCTGAGCAGAACCTTTCTGCAAACATCAGCTATGTTCCAAGCAGGGGGCTGGGGGATGGGATGAGAGTCGCCTCTCCCTCCCAGGGTTCAGGCATTTCATAGGCTCCCCACAGAGAAGCTTAGCCATGGGAGCTGCCCCTTATTATCACCATGTCTCATGGAGGCTTTGGTGCTATGTAATGGAAGGAGCCCTTGACCTGGAGGTTCAGTTCCTAGCTAAGATACCTATAGCCCCATGACCAGAGTGGTTCATGGTCTTCATCTGTAAAATGGGAATGAAGATAGTTGTACAGGTCTGGTGGCAGGAGGGGCACCGGTGTGAATTCTTGTGAATCTGGGGTGGTGAAAAGGAGGGATTGAGAGGAGACGGCCACCTCCGTGGTTGTGGGTGGTCTTTGCCAATAGAGCAGGTGAAAGCTGGCCATCCTGGCTTTCCCTTGGCCCCTGATGCTGGCTAGCCCAAACCTTCTCCAAATCTAGTTCTTGCCTTCGGACGGAAGGACTCTTTCTTAGTTTAATCATCAGGTAAAGAACAGAAGTAACGTCCACGTGGAAGCTATTGGGTCTTAAATAAAGAAGCCAGACATTACCTCTGGGTCTCTTGCCCATGGTCATTAACTGTGTGATTAGATGTTAAGAGTCTGCTGGGGAACCTGATGAGGGGTCTGTGGTCTCTAAGGGTTCGAAGGCAGTCATGTCAATGCCTCCCCGCTGCGATGGCCTCATGTCTAACGCTTCCATTTGTCCTATGTCCCCTGATGAAACTGAACCGAAACTACCCAGATGCACCTGCAGGTCCTAGGGTTTGTGCGCAGATTGCTTTGTTCCTTCCAAACTGGGAAGAAGGGGAAGACTTCGCTGGTGTTCCCCTAATCCCTGGCACCATCATTTCACTGGGGCTTACTGGGGAGCACCTTGTCAGTGGGTTCTCTGTGCCCAACAGAAGGCAGTAGGTGCACAGTGTGTGTTTGCGGAATGACCAGTGAGCCAGGCAAGGCTGTTCCCAGGCTCCCTTGGACGACAGGGGTAGGAGGGCCTCTTTCCTGAATGCCAGGGCCAAGTAGTCTTTGCTCTGATGGTTTCATGTTTGAAAGTAGGCAGCAGGGATGTGACCCAAAGGTGCACAGATGGTAGGTGCTAATCAGCATTGACTGAATTTGAATTCTGCCTGGATACTGACTCGTGAACACACTGACATATATATTAGCAAGTACTAAGTACTTTCTCTGTGTGAAGGTCAAGATGAAAGCAGAATAAGCCCTGTCCTCCACAACTATCCATTCTGATGGGGGAGATGATGTGTTCGCTGAGGAAGGGGGTGGGCAAGGCCTGCTCACACCAGCACACACCTCTGCTTGGCCCCTGGAACACCTGTCATTCCAGAAGGTTAGAGAAGGTTACAAACGTAAAAGATATTTGGACACTTAAATGAGTGATTTGAGCCCACACCTACATACATGCCACAGCTAATGCTGGTTACACACACACACACACACATACACACACACACACACACACACACACACACACACACACACACACACACACACACCGTACTTATACCTACTAAGAGCTTTACGTAAATTGGGAGAACCTGGGTTGGAATTCTGGCTGTTTATGACATGGCAAAAATGAACAAACCTCTCTGTGCCTCAGTTCCCTCATTTGTTATTGAGAATTTTGGACCAAATAATGAGCTCTAGTGTTCCTTTCAAATCTAAATTCTGTGCTTATGTGTACGAGGTCAAGGCAGGTTACTTCTCTGCTTTAGGAAATCCCTGCTTCAGAAACTCCCCTAAAGAGGTCACCAGCCTCCTGGCTGCCCCCCAGCCACACGGGTCTGCTGTTGCGACTGGCCGGGCTGGCCTGTTGGCAGCCTTCCCTCAGTGCCCTACCTCCCACTGGTCACCTGTCCCCTGGTAAGGCAGAGGGCTCACCGGGATTCCTAGCACAGGTTTGCCTTGGTGTGGGGTGTTGGGAAATGGAAGGAAGTGCCTCAGACAACTGCAGGGGCCAGAAGTTCTGGTCCAAATAGAGTCAGTGATAAGGATCCCTTTGGTTTCTTCCCTTCTCCTCTCCTGCAGTGCTGACCCCACTGACTGCTTTGTTTTGTACGTCTTAACTCACCTACACTGGGTAATGTTTGTGCAACTAATCTATGGACAAGCTGCCTGCTAACAGCTGGGAAAGCATTCAGGCTTTGGAGTCAGAGGCCTTAGCACTTCTTAGCCCCTCTTTGGGCCTCAGTTTCCCTATCTGTAAAAGGAGAGAGGGTTGGACTGGATGACTTCCAGCTCTAATCTATGCTCTTGTCACCAGGTACATAGGAAAGAAGGCTGGTTTTTGGCTGTACCAAGTACCTTTGGACGACACCTGCCATGTTGTTTTCAGTTTGGGTGTCAGTATAGGAAAGTGGTGCTCAGCCAGAGGGCACAAGGAGGAGGGTAATCAAGCTCAAGTCTGGTGGAGACCATTTGAAGGGACTGGGATCAGAGAAGAGTCTTTGAGGAAGAGGAGCCTGCTTGTTGGGCCCTGGTGGGCAGAAATCAAGCTATAGCCCTGTCACTGGGGTCTGCAGTTAGAGGCTAGATGACTCACCATTGGTCCCAACTATTAGAGAGGGAGCTCTTTCTCTGTCCCTTCCAAGTGACCTCGTGATCCAAAGAAAAGCTCAGCCTGAATGAGGCCCAGGCCCCATGGACGAGCTCTGGACTCTGGTTCCATATGGAAATTTTACTTTTCCGACTTTATTCCCCATAAACTATTCCAGCCCTGGGGGTGGGGTCTCTCCTTTGTTTCACTAGTAAATCATTGAAAAGTTACAGCCATGATGAGGAGCTTCCAGTTCTGCGTCCCTGATGGGAACAATGCTTAGCACACCTTTTCAACCTTCCCAGGGGCATCCTCCTCTACAGCTAACCAAGTGGCTTAGCCTCGGTTTCTCTTCTGGAACTCCCAGTAATCCTGGGATAGGCAGGGGAGGTGGCCCTTCCAGATGAAACTCCTGGGATCCAGAGAGGTCCAAGGCTGCACATGCCTGAGAGGAAGGACCCGCCCTGTGCTCTTGCCCTCAGCCCTTCCTATAAGCTCCCACACCCTTCGTCTGGCTTGCTTAGCTGCTCAATGACGTTCTGATCCAACTGCAAACTGGAAACTTCCTTTGTTGTAGCTTATGCCACTGTTGATGAGCAGAGGAGAGCATGGAAGGCAACAGGTTGAAACCCGTCTTTTGTGCCACTATTTCTTTGTTTTTCTTTTAATTTAACATTTTACTTTCCCCTCAATGACATGTAAAAACGATGAACATTGGCTTTGTACAGTTTTTGAGTTCCAGATGCTCTCCTTGCCTCTCCTCTTCTCCCCTTCCCCACTGAAAAGGCAAGCCGTTCGATCGAGGCGACGATGCACAGGTGCCACCGTTACTTCTTTGAATTTTTTAATAGCAATTTATTTTTAGTTTTCAACACTCCCTTCCACAACATTTTGAGTTCCAGAGTTTCTCCCCATCTCTCCCTTCTCCCCACTTCAAGACAGCATGCATTCTGATTACCTTGTCCCCCAACCTGTCCTCCCTTCTATCATCCATCCCCCCTTCTGTTATCTTCTTCCCCTCTATTTTCCTGGAGGTCAAGAGAGATTTCTACACCATATTGCCTGTTTATCTTATTTCCCAGTTGCATATAAAACAATTTCTAACATTCGTTTTTAAAACTTTGGGTCCCAAATTCCCTCCCTTCCTTCCTCCCCACCCACCTCCTTTGAGAGGGCAAGCAATTTGATGTAGGTGATGCGTGGATACCACTGTTTCTTATGCATCTTTTAAGAGACTTTGTTAACTTAGAGATTAGAGCATGATGGGCAGAGCACTGAATCTTGGAGTGCAAGTCTGGGTCAGACCCTGGTTCTATCGCCTATTTCTCATGTGGCCTAAAATAAGTCACCTCCTGTCTAGCATCTCCAACCCTCCATCTGTAAAATAGCAGGGCTTCCTTCTACTTCCGATAGCTTTGATATTCAAGAAACCAGAATGGAGACTGTCATTTTCTAGGATGCCGTCCTCTGGGAGGCTGACTTCCTTACTAATACTGGGGCATCAGGTCCTTCCCTTGTTTCTAGAACCTCTTAGGATGCCCTCCCCTCACCGACTGTAGCTCAGACTAAGGCTGGTGTCCTTTCTTCTGTGGTCAAAGGCCTTGTTGTTCCCAGGGTCCCTTTAACTTCTTCTTTACTAACCACATCCCCATGGTGGTTAGACAGGTCTAGAAGAGTCCCTTTATCACTTCCACCACCTTTTAAAGGGAAATCACAAGTAGATCAGCAGACCCAGGTCTATTTTTCTGTTTTTCTTTCCACCAAGAGATATCAGTCTCTTCCTTCCCACAAAGCTCTGGGCATCTGTGATGTCAGAGGAAGCAGAGGATGTGGGCATTTTAATAGACCCATTTTGATTGTGAGGGAAAAGAGGAAAGTAAATGATGTCCCAAGCAGGACTGACATGAAATACCTGCATAGTTGATGTCCTGTGGGGATGCCCTTCCACCATATACATATGCATGCTTACCTGGTGTGAGGAAAGAAGTACAACGGAAGGAATGCCCTTGAGGAAGATAGAGATTGGCAGAGGAATCAGAGTGGGCAGGGCAGGGCACTTTGCCTTCCTTCACCATCCCTGGCAGGGGTCCATCCATTTTTGTACTTCACCCCAACTGGGTGCTGTGAAATCCCCTTGAGATATGGGGCATCACGTTGGGCGAGCAGGAAGCAGTGCATGACCAATGAGGAACTGGAATGAGCCATGGCAGGTGGGAAATGTGTGATCAGAGAAGAAGGTGAGCTGGTCCCAGGACAGGTGAATAGTCCTCTGGCATCCCTGGAAAGTCCCTGGGACATTGGGCAGCCAGACTAAATGTGGTGTGGCCGAGCATTCAACCAGAGACGAATTTAAGTACTTGTATCCAGTCAGCTGTGTACATGTGGATCCCCCACTGCCTCTCCAAGTAAGACAAGCTGTTGGAGGGGAGGATTATGTTTTTTGTCTTTGTATTATTCTCCCATGGCCCAGTGGCTTCTCAAAATAGGTGTTTGGAGGTTTGTTGAATTGAATTGGTGGGCTGTCCTTCACACCCCATGGGTCAGTTTGGGCTCGATCAGCCTGGATAGGAGAGGCCTCTGTCTCCACTTTCTTAGGATCGCAGGTCAAGAGCCAGAAGGAGCCCCAGAGGCCTCTAGTCCAGCCCTCTCATTTGCAATGAGAAAAGTGACTTGTCCAAAGTCATGCAAAGTTGAACCTGAACCCAGGTCCTCTTGACTCTGAAGCCAGGCTCTGCCCACTGTATCATGCTGAGTGTCTAGGTTGTCTCCTAGAGGGAGATAAGCTCATCACCCAGACTGAGTACAAGCCCACAGGAAGCATTTTAGATAAGCGCCTGATTAGCCAGGCCCCAGGCTTTTTCATTTGCCATTTACGGGGGAATTAGGCGTTCAAACGGAGAAACTCCTGGGTGTTGACTACAAGGGAGGGAATTCTGCAGGAGCATTTGCTGAGCAGGAATGAGAAGGCTGTCAGCTAAGAAGGCCAGGCATCAAGAGCATTGATGGACGATTCTCTACCACTTCATGCCATGAAGACATGGGGATGTGGTTAGTAAAGAAGAAGTTAAAGGGACCCTGGGAACAACAAGGCCTTTGACCACAGAAGAAAGGACACCAGCCTTAGTCTGAGCTACAGTCGGTGAGGGGAGGGCATCCTAAGAGGTTCTGGAAACAAGGGAAGGACCTGATGCCCCAGTATTAGTAAGGAAGTCAGCCCCCCAGAGGACGGCATCCTAGAAAATGGCAGTCTCCGTTCTGGTTTCTTGAATATCAAAGCTATCGGAAGTAGAAGGAAGCCCTGCTATTTTACAGATGGAGGGTTGGAGATGCTAGACAGGAGCATCATCCTAGCGCTTACTAGGAGCCCAGCACTGTGCTAATGCCTCACAATTGCTTTCTCCTCATATTCTCCTGAATTGATCCTCACAACAGCCTAAGGAAGTGCTGTTATTATCCCATTTTACAGTTAAGTAAACTGAGGCCAAAAGAAGGTAAGGGATTATTTGCCCAAAGTCACACATCTAGTGTCTGAGGCTGGATTTGAACTGAAATCTTCCTGACTCCAATCTGGTGCTATGCACAAACCCGGGGCAGGCAGGGGGGAAGGCAGGGACAGAGTTACACCCTAGTTACAGTCTAGCCCATGGTCTGCCACTCTACCGCTCTGGCTGCTTCTGAATGGTCAGAGAGCTAGCCTGTAAGCTTCCTGAGCATGCACTCATGTTTGTCTGCCCCCTGCTCTCCCCCCTCCCTCCCTGGGAGCCCTGTCTCTGCCTGGGGTCCTAGAGATAAAAATCTTCTTCCCACAGAGATGCCATCCTGAAATCATTCTCTGGAATTTCCTAGCTCTAGAAACTTTGCAACGTTGAATTGATATGGTTAGTCATGCAGACAGCCAGCTGGCGCAGTGGGCAGTGCTTTGGGCTTGGAGTCACGAGGACACAAGACACTTCTAGCTGTGTGACCCTAGAACAGTCACTTAATCTTCTCTCTGACTTGGCCTTTCATCTATCAAATGGGAAAACAACAGGACCTCCCTGCCATCATTGCCCTGTGAAGTTGGTGGGTATGATCTCATAGACCGGAAGAGGGAAGAGCAGTCTTGATTGGGCAGTCCATCAGGCAGTTTTTCTCAGGGCCACCTCAGTATCGTGTTCAGGTTTTCCTTATTCAGAGAGACAGACTATATCCCACTAAAAAGTGATTATGAAGCACCTACTGTGTACCAGGCCCAGTGCCACACAGTATGGCTAGATGGACAGAAGAGTCCCAGGCCACCAGGACAAGCTTGTGCCCCAGAGGGCATGGATGGGTGGGACCACAACATGACTCCGGAAGCTTTGATCCAAATTAATTTCAGGAATGAGTTCCCTGCAGTGTGAAGAAAATCTGAAAATTCCGGGGGAGGGTGGAATGGGAATCTGGGAAGGCTTCATGGAGGAAGAAGTCTTAGGGCAGAGCCCTGGAGGAAGGGATCCCAAGGAGTAGTGGTAAGGAGGTATTTTGCCAGCCTCCTTTTTTAGTCAAACACTCACCCCATCCATCCATTTGTTTGTTTGTGCTTTCAGCAATTGTCAATTAAAAGCTTTTACAATGTTTGCTAGCATCGAGCACATGGAGGTAAAGCCTCACATGGCTTCCAGTCTACCTCCCACTCCCTCCTTGTCTAGCTTGACAAGACCTTTACCATATTTTTGCCAGTTTTGGGGGTTCTCCCCATGTGCCTCAGCCCACCACAGTGGAGTAGACACATCCTGGAGATAAGTGGCATTTGAGCTGACACAAGCCAGCTAACCATAGGCTGCTGGGATCTAGAGGTCAATGGGTGTGCCTTGGTGGCACACCCAAGTTCAACCAGAGACTTGTGACATTCCTGATAAGATCTTCTATCACCCTCTGGAGAGTGCCCTGTATTAGTAGCCTTTGGCAAACAGTTCCAGGAGAACCAGCTGGAGGCTGCTGCTGCTGAGGGTGGGGCCCTCAGGCTGTACACAGGGTAGGTGACTGAGGGAGAGCTAAGGAACTTTACATCCCAGGACAAGCCAGCTAAAGCCTGCCTACCTAGTGGTCCATTGTGGTCACATTGGATCACATCCAGGTCATCAGCCGAACCATTATCTGGAGTCAGACTCAGTGCCTGGAGGCAGCTCTGGGCCTGTCTAGTCCAGTCCTTATGGAAACAAGATTCCTCACTGGTCATTAAACCACCCTTGCCTAGTGAGCTTATTCCAGTTTAGGAAGACTATAATTCTCAGAAAGTGTGGACTCCCCCCAGACCCACGCCTGCCTCTTTCAAAGTGCTTCTGTCTCCACTGACTCAGCCCTGGACCCTGGGAGAGGCCATCCTGGCTCCCAAGCTGGGCCTCTGGCAGTGTTGAGTAGCTCTGCGCTACACTGGTCCACCTGGCCTAAATGACTGGATCTATCTTCTCTGACAGGGCAGTGTGGGTTATTTGAGACTTTGGGGCATCCTTGGGCCACAACCCTGGTGACCAGGGAGTTTCTAAAGCAGACCATGCCACCTATGGGACCCTTGCCCAAGGGGGTTGGGCCTGTTCACAATTCCTCCTCTCCCCCAAAGAGCCTTCCTTGACTCAGCCTAGCCAACACATTCTTCTTCCTTTAAGGTGAACATTGCTGTCCTCATCTACACACCTCCATTTGCCAACCTCCCTGACCATTAATTACTTGGTGGGTTTATTGTCTAGAAAGTGATTTTATTTGACTTTCACCAAGCCCTAACAGGCATGATAAAGGGTGACCATGGGTGAGAAAGGGGCCCTGGGGACAGACTGTGGGGGGCTTTTGAAGGGGGCCAGAATGGTCACACACATGAAGCAATCATAACCAACTTTGTAAACTGTGTGCCAGGCACAGTGCTAAGGCCTGTTAATACAAAGACAGGCTGAAAGAAAGATGACCCTGCCCTCAAGGACCTTACATGCTAGTGGGGAAGGCATCAGGGGGTGGGGAAAGGAGGTACCCACACAGGAATCTGATGGCTAAGTCTGGAGAATGAAGAATGGGTGTTTGGACCTATGCCTCAAATAGAGGTCCTGGGAAGAATCCACAGGAGTGGCACCAGGGAACAACATTGGGGGTGTCAGAGAGCCTGGTTCTCCCTTTCCCCACCCTGGGCCTTATTTCCCCCACTTACAAAATGGCAGAGACCATCAGGGCTGTGTGAGCCTCCAAGGAGACAGTGGATGTGCACTGACCATATGATCTAAAAATGGCCCCTGGGCTCAGGACGGAACACTGAGGGGCAACCCCAGACCAGGCTGGCCCATGGCAATGAGCAACAGAAAACATCCCAGCAAGGAGCAAAGAAACAGTCTGGGAGGACTGGCTCTGCCTCCGGGCACCAGCTTCCTCCTTGGCAGAAGGAGGGGCTTGTCCTGGGGTCCCTTCCAGCTCTTTTTAGGAGAGGGCAACAGAGGCAGGGTGGGAGTCTGAGACTCAGACTGGGCAGGACTCCCTGGACAGCCTTTGTTTTTCTTGAGAACTGTTTGTTGTTGGCCTTCCCTTTGTTCAAATATTTGTGATAGCTTAGCTAGCAAAACCCTTGTCCTTGTCACATGCCCCACCACAGAACCCCGGATCTCTGCCATTTGCCCACATCCTCCACTACTCTAGACTGGGGGTTCCAATGGGCTGCAGACCCCTGGGGAACCACAGGGCTTTTGTAAGCAGTCTGTGAATCTAAGACTGAGTGAGCACTGCATGTTGTGTCCTGTGTGTACATGGAGCTGAAGCAAAGGGTGACAAGCTGTCTAAGAGTTCTCCTGGTCTTACACAGTGTGTAAGAAAACCTAGTGCCAGTGGGGAAGGGGATATGTGTGGCTCTTGGAAGCAGTGTGTCCCAGTGGTGAGTGTGATGACTTTGGAGCGGCAGCATCAGCATCTCAGCTGAGTCGAAGATGCCTGTGTGACTTTGGACAGAGGTCTGTGCTGGCAACAATTCTGTGACCCTGTGACTGAATCTCTGGCAGGGTAGGCTGTGTCCATGGCTCAGCCCTGGAAGGAAAAGGACAAGGTTGTGCCAAGCTCCTACCCTTCCTGCCAGCCTCATCCTCCATAGCAGGGCTGGCTGCCCCTTTGTGGTCAGGGATTTTAGAGGTGGGGGTTTTCTCTGGCCCTATGGTCCTTCAGCCTTCTTGTCTTGCCCTGGCTTCACTGTGGCTCATCTATGTCCTTGGATGTAGGGCCCTGGTCCTCCAGCTGACATATGACCAAGGCAGAGAGCAGAGAAGGCCTTTGACCTCCTTCTTCCTGTACAATGCTTCCATTCATGCAGCCAAAATGACTTACGTTGTAAGGGGTGGGAGTGAGTGATTCCCCTCTTTCATCTTGGTTTTTGCCCTGACACAGAAGGAGGTTTAATGCGCTTACAAGGTATGGCCTGCTGTGCCCACTTCCTGAGGCTTGAGGCCTCTGATCCAGTCAGCATAGACAAATTAGCTGTTAGATGAGTGGCCTTGTGCTATCTCTGGGGATATGGGCACACACCCAATGACCCTGCCTTTTAGAACTTACACTCTCCTGGGGAAGGGTACTGTCTTCAGCCTCCCACTCTAGTTCTCTATACACACTGAGTTCTATAGGAAAAAAGAGAAAGTTCTGTGATGTTAGGGTAGAACCAACAGATACCATCAGGACATGCGGGGCAAGTAAAAGGGCAAGTAGGGCCCAACTGGGGTCCACCAGCAGCATGGGAGCAGATTGGAAAGAATGTGCAGGGACCTGTGCTTGGGCTCTGGCCAAGAAAACCAACCCTGGGTCTGGCTGCAGCCAAAGCCCCCTCTGTCCTAAGGCAGAATCCCCCTTAAGCCTGGGTGTGCCTCACCTCTGGGGGTGGCCATCTCCACTGGGGCTGTATGGTTGACAGAGTGGTCACCTCAAAGGCTCCTTACCTTTCCTGTAGGTTTGATCCAGGGCCTGTGCCAACATCCTAAAGTCTTAGGACAACCCTTTTGCCCCAGCTCTTCATGGGAATGGCCAAAGGTCACTGGCAATTATTCTTTTATTATATTTCTGATATCATATCCTTGAGGATTTGGAGCCAGAAGGGACCTTGGCCCCCTCGCAGGACCACTGAGCTGACTTGCTAAGGAAGGACCAAGGCAGGGTGAACAAAAGTCCCATGTATGCATCTGTATATAGGTGTGTGAGTGTGTATATGGATGTATATTCCTAATGCCCATGATACGTTCACTCAGACCAGTGAGCAGCAGCGTCCCCTGCTGGCTTCCCTTTCCAGACTTCTTTTCTGTGACCTTGTCTGAGTTTGCTGCTGTGGGGTGGTTAATCTTCAGATATCTGTGATCCACGTGAGTCTGGCATGTTTTACAGGGGCCTGGGGACCAGAATTCCAATCACTGTGGTCCAATCTATAGGTCCTGAGGCAGGGTTTCTTTTTCCTCCTTCTAGTCTTGAGCTCAAGAAACAGCAGTTACCCAATGAATGTGGCCCAAGAAGGCACAGGTTAAACCTGCTGCTGCACATTGTGTTAAAGCCAAGGTGGGTCCCTGATGTTGGCTGGGGAGTCACCCTCCTCCCCTACGAGGCACAACTTCATCCCCCTGGGCCTGGCTTCAACTTCTTGTATTTCTCTCCTTGAAGGCTTTAGGAAAGAAGCCGGAGCTGAGAGATGGAGTTGAGGATGATGATACCTTAGCTGACATCAGCAACAGGAAAATGGCCAGGCTGTACATGGTGAGTGGAGGGTGCCCCTTAAACCAAGGGTAGCTGAATGTGGTCTGGGCTAGGAACTGTGCTTCCAGGGGATGAGCTCCTCCTTGGGCCTGACCCAGGGACCTCGGCTTTGGGCCCGGCTGCCTCTTGGCATCATCATCATCATCCTCATCCTTGTCATCGTTAACATTTCTATCCATTCTAAGCTTTGCAAAGCGCTTTACCATGGAGGACCTAGTGAATAGTGAATGCACAAGGGAGGACCGAGACTCTATCCTTCCTGATCTCGGGCAAAGGGGCTTCCTCTTGAAAAGCCGAAGTTCTCAGGCTGGAGGGGAACAGTTTCTTTATGAGACATCTCCCCTGGTCCCTTTTGTCCAGTAGAGCAAGAAACAAGTCCTACCAAGAAAAGAAGCGTGAACATTTAATACTAGTCCAAGGGCTCCCTCTTTTGGAAATATGTAGTATTGCAATATCTTACTCCCTCCCCTGCCTCCTCCCACCCCCAAGCATATTGAAGTCTAAACTGGGTGCCTAGGATTTCCAGGGATCTCATGTGAACCTTCCTTTCGCTTTCAATTTTGTGACACTTGTCAGATTAAATTGAAAAAACGCGGGCATTCTCATCCTTAAAGATATGGCTAAAAGAGGACTTTATAGATCATAAAATCAATTATTAGCATTTATGAAGGTTGAACTGTGTGCTAGGTACTTGGCTAAGCACTGGACACAAAAGCTTTGTCACTGTCAAGAGACTGGCCTGCTGGCAGGACTCTGAGCCCCACGTGTCGTGGCTGGTCCTAGGACAGCAGCTCCAGATCCATCGTTCTGCCCACAGCTCATTGACCCATCAGGAGAAAGCATCTCAAAAACAGGAAATTTACAAAGTAATGCATTGGGACCTTTAAAAAAAGCTATGTAATCCCAACCTTTGTAATATAACACCTGTTTTCCCATTTTTCTGAATGTCCCCAAGAAGGAAACTCTCTAGACCTTCTCATAAATAGCTGCAGCCTGCAGAAAAGTGCCTCCAAAGTTCATGTGTGCTTGGGTTCTGGTTCCCTGTCTTCCCTCTCCGCTCCTTGGCTCGCCAGACCCCTAGGCTAGGAAACAAGATAATCCCAACATGCATGCATAGGCTGCCTCACTTTGCAGTTTGGTGCTTCTGGGATCTAATTTTATTTCTGTAAAAAAACATATGAATGGGGGGTACCAAGGGCAGGAAGGTACAGTAACTGATGAATCCTTGGTACAGAGACAGAGAGAGGAAGGGAAAAAGATGATAAGTGGGGGATGAGGAGAGAGACAGATAGTGAAAGAGACAGAGATGAAGAGAAACAGAGAAAGACCAAGATGCCTCCCACCTTTCACTGTGGGAAACATGTTGGAAAGGAAGCAGAGCTAGTGTGGTGTAATGGAGAGAGGACTGGTTCAGATCCCAGCTCTATCACTGTGTGAATATGGCTGTCGGTTTCCCTCAGTGCATCTATAGAATGGCTATAAAGATACAAACACACCCTGCCTCTCAAGGTTCCTATGAGGGAGGCTCTTTCTCAGCCTTAAGGTTCCCTGTTTCTGGGAGCTGTTTTATTTAAAGCTGTAATTATAAAATTTCCTACATGCCTTGTCTTCTGAGGGGGGAAAGGCAACATGGACCTGGTGGGTTCCAATCCTACTTCAGATACTTCTTGACTGCGTGACCCTGGACAAGTCCCTTGACTCTCTGGGTCTCCTCCTCTCTAAAATGTAGAGGTCAGATCTGATGAGCTCCCCAAACACCATTCCTCATCTTCAGGCTTTAGGCACATGCTGGTTTCTGTGTGTGGCAGTTTAATAACAGCTCCATAGAAGTGCACTAGGGACTCACTGGGTACCCTTTCCTTGACTTAGGTTTCTGATGCCACTGGGGCCATGAGTGTGTCAGTAGTTGCAGAAGAAAACCCGTTCTCCAAGGGGATGCTGAAGTCAGAGGAGTGTTTTATCCTGGACCATGGAGCTGCGAAGCAGATTTTTGTGTGGAAAGGTAGGAGGTGTCCTCTGTATTGATGCTGCTGGTTTGGCCACCTAGCTCTCTGGAGGACAGAAAAGTGTTCCCTTTGATAAAGGCTCTCAACGTTCCCCAGAGGGCCCTGCCCCCAGCCCAAACACACATCTGACCATTAGTCACTGTCCTACTAAGAACATTTAGTGGCCCCCTCCTGCCTCCAAGACAAAATATTTCTCAGTGTAATGTTCAGCGTCCTTTGTAATCTGGTTCCCATCTGCCTTCCCAGGTTTGTTATGCGTCACTCCCCTTCAGACTCAGTGAGCCTCACACAAGGCAGGTTGTCCTCATTATTCTAAGTGACATTACCTCTCCCTCCTCTGTACCTTTGTCTGGGCTGTTGTTGTGTTTGTCCTTCATTCTCCAAGAGGACCATGACATCAAAATGATGACATGACTTGCAGTTGACTTTGATTTGAATGAGGGAGGGCTGTGCAAGGTCACCAGCCTCACTTTCTCCTCCTGAGCCATCTTGGTCCAGTGACCAGATATTCATCAGGATGGCTGGAGATGACCCAGGATGCAGTGGGAGACCCTGGCCCTTTCAGGATAAGGCCTTATATCACTCTCACTTTGGGTGAGATGCACCCATTCAATGAACAGGTCTCTTTAAGTAGTTGCTCAAGGGATATAGCCCCTTTAATAAAAAAAAAAAAATCAAACTGGGAGAAGACCCTCAGGGTTCCTGGGTAAAAGAGAAACAACCGCATGGCTGGAAAGCCCTCCCTCCTGGAAGTTCTCTCTTTGAAAAGAAAAAAGCAAACTTTCCAACTTTTTTCAAAGCAAGCTTTCTGGTCATCTGTGGGAAGCCCCTCCTGATCCCCTTAGCTCTCAGTCCTCTCTCTTCCTCACACTGTTATGTATGTGCTCATCCATTTGGGTGGTGAAGTGATACAAGTCTGAACTTGGAGTTCAGAAGACCTGAATTTGAATCCTGCTGCAGACACCAGCTGTGTGACTCCAGCAGAGTCACCTCCCCTCTGGCAGCATTAATATCCTCACAGGATTGACCTATATCACAAGATCACAGTGAGGATGAGATACGACAACTGTAAAGTCTATTTAAGAGCTAGATGTTATGTCATGTGCCCTCCCCCCAGAACCCTGAGCTCTAAAGCTGGGAGGGACTACAGAGACCATGTTTTCCAAAATTCTCACTTTGTAGATTAGGAAACCCAACTCAGAAAGAGCAAATGATGCGTCCAAGGTCATACAGTAGTAAACAAATGTAAGAGCTTTGAGGGCAGGGAAGTTTCCCTCCCTCCCTCCCTTCTTCCTTCCTTCCTCCCTCCCTTCCTCCCTTCCTCCCTTCCTCCCTCCCTCCTTCTTTTCCTCCTTCCTCCCTTCCTCCTTCCCTCCTTCTTTTCCTCCTTCCTCCCTTCCTCCTTCCCTCCTTCTTTTCCTCCTTCCTCCCTTCCTCCTTCCCTCCTTCTTTTCCTCCTTCCTCCCTTCCTCCCTCCCTCCCTCCCTTCTTCCTTCCTCCCTCCCTTCCTCCCTCCCTCCCTCCCTTCTTTCTTCCTTCCTCCCTCCCTTCCTCCCTTCCTCCCTTCCTCCCTCCCTCCTTCTTTTCCTCCTTCCTCCCTTCTTCCCTCCCTCTCTCCTCTTCTTCCATTCATCCCCACTGTTTAACACCATGCTTTGCACGTAGTAATTGTGTAACACCTGCTTATTGAATTGGATCTGATTCAACTACTGAGACTTGAGGAAATCCCTGGTTTCTCAGAGGAAACAAAGGAGAAGGTGAAATACAAAAAGAATCTTTAAAAACCTGGAAATTAGTCTGCTTTTTAGTAACATTCCTTTGACTCCATCTCTGGACCTTAAACTGTTAAATGGTCCACACAGACCGTTGTAGTAGAGCACCAGCTTGGAATCTTCCATTTTCTGATCATTTGATTGAGTGATCGTCCTCCTGGATCTTGCTCATTGTTTGTGTCCTTTATATTTTAGGCAAAGATGCTAATCCTGAGGAGAGGAAGGCAGCCATGAAGACAGCCGAAGAGTTCCTGCAGCAAATGAATTATCCCCTTAATACCCAAGTAGGTGCCAGAAGAACAGAAGCAAGCACCACCCATAAGGGGGTGCTCTAGCTTTCCCCTTAAGCTCTGACAGAAGTGGCTGGAAGTCCTTCTGGACTGGAACAATGGCAGCTATTGACCCTGTTGCTTCTCATTGGATTGGGGGCTCTCTAATCCAGTCCAACCCAACCCAACCCAACCCAATGAATATTTATGAAGGGACTGCTCATCTCTAGGAGCTGTGGCCCTTGGTCAGAGGACACAAAGCCCAAGGGCCTGCCTGCATGGTGCTTACATTCTATTGGTAGAACATGAGCATTGCGGGAGGAGGGACAAAGGAGAAACAGCTGAGGGGCTTGAGAATAGCTTACCCTTCCAGAGGGAGGTTCATGTACCCTGGAAGGAAGACACTGAAACCATCATGAGCTGGTGGGACCAAAAGCCTGTGTCATGGTAGCTGGGACCTCTCCTTCCCTGAGCATCACCCACAGGTGGATTAGTCCCTTTCAGTAACCGAGAGCCCTCAGATGAAGCCCTTTCCTTATCTGGGGATGTGTGCGAGTACTTGGCATATATGTATGCAACCCCACCCCCACCCCATGCACAACCAGGAGGGGGATTGTCAAGTACAGAGAGCCAGGCCCTGTTCATCATGTGGTTCTGCACATGTGTAGACACCCCCCTTCTAATGGCCCCAAGACTCAGTGTCACCTCTGGGGGACAGTAGTCCAGGGACTCTGTGCCAATACTGATTCCTGTCACATTCATTCACCTCTAGGCCGTTTCTAGGTCTCCTCACTGGCTTCACAGACTCTGCTGTCTTATTGAATCAATCCTTGCACAGAATTCACATATGATTTCCTTAAGGCCCTGGTGGCTCCCTATCACCTCCAAACTCTGTAGTCTGACGTTCAAGGTCCTTCGTACTTCACTCCCCTCTCTCTGTTCCTGCTGTCCCAGGCCCCTCCAGCTCCTTCTCTCCTCTGGAAATTCCCCGAGTTGTTCACATGTGGTCTCCTCCACCTTAGACTGGGAGCTCCTTGAGGGCAGGCGCTGATTTGCTGCCTTTCATACTCATCATTCAGCCCAATGTCTGCATAGAGTAGACGCTATATGAATATTAGCTATTACTATTTCGTTATCTGTCTTTTCAACTGTTCCTCTTCCTCCACAATTCACCTCAGGTACGCCCCATTCTGGAAGCCTTCCCTAGGCCCCAGGACTCTCAGATCCCTCCTCTAGACTCTTAGCTCACAGAAACTTGGAATGCAGTCTGCTGTCTGCATGCTTCATCCTCCTGGCAGATTGTAAACTCCCTGAGGGCAGGCAGGCTGTTGTCTTTTTATCGATACTTAGTACAATACCTTATACTCAGTAAGTGTTTAATTTCTGTGGAACTGAATTCTTTTTTTATGGGTTCGGCATGAAATTATACATCTTTCACCCAAGCACTGTCCTAGTCAGTCTGAAGGCCCTTGTCAGTAGATTGTTGGGGAATGGATTTTCCTTTTGTGACTTTTCTTCAAAACAGCTACTGCAAGGAGAGCCCATGATCTGCATCAATGGAGGGAGAGAACACTCAGGGACAAACCACTACCAGAGTCATATCTGGACATGGCACTGCCCTGCTCACTTTCTATGGCCCCTTTTCCCTCTAGGACCAAATACTGACTCCTCACTCAGAAGTGACCTCAGGGTCAGCATCAGGGTGTTGCCTGAGATACTGAGGCTGGACTATGTTGACCTCCTAACGAATGGCCTTCAGTTTTTCATAAATGAGAATTAGGGATTATAAACTGTTAAGCCAGTTTACTCAGCTTGCTTCCATCCAGTCCCACCATTCAGCACTGTTGTTGTTGTTACACACCCAGAAGCCCCTTTCTGTTTCTCTAGGACCTTTTCTTCCTTCTTTGTATTTCACTTATTCTTACATTTCAGATTCAAGTTCTCCCAGAGGGAGGTGAAACGCCAGTCTTCAAGCAATTCTTTAACGACTGGAGAGGGAACAATGAAAGTGAAGGCTTTGGAAAGGTGTATGTCACTGAGAGAGTGGCCAGGGTCCAGCAGATTCCGTTTGATGTCCAAAGGTTACACGAGTGTCCCCAGATGGCAGCCCAACATAACATGGTGGATGATGGCTCTGGTTCTGTGGAGGTAAGGATTCTATGCTGACCTTGGACTGGGGGTGGGGAGTGGGGTCTCAAGGCCTTGACTTGGCCACTGACTAGGAGGAGAATGAGGCTGTTTCTCCAGGCTGTATGCTGGTGGGATGGACTTCTATTCCCAGCCAAGTGCTCTTGGTAAAGGACTGGTTTGGGAACATTTGTAAAGGAAGCAGTGATCACAAAGAACCCATTTGGCAGCTTAATCCAGCCTGAGGTGAAGCCACACTAACTTGGTTTTCAGTTTTGATGGGACCACTGGATTGGTCAATCGGGCCCATAAGCTTTCTCTTCTGTATCCCACACCAATTCTAGAAAAAGTGATGAAGCAGATGGTATGCCAGTATATGGATGAGTTTTTGGGGATCTGGAAAGAAAGCATGTAGGTTCCATGAAAAGTAGTTAGGTCAGGCTAGTCACAGGCCTCCTTCTGTCCCACTCTGGGATGTGCTGCAGACAGGTATACAGGTAGACTGCAAGAAGACACCTGGCCAGGGCTTTGCTGATGCTCTCTCATGGGCAAGAGAGAGAAGGATGAGTCCTAGATTTGTGAGAAGGACCTAGATAAGGCACATGGACTAAGGAGGAGAGAGAGGCCAACCTGCACTGAAGGTTTTGTTTTCTTTCGCAATGAAATATTCCATAGAGATGCCAGTGCCTCCTGTGACTTGATCTGTTGGCTCTCTTTGAAGGAGGAAAGATGGGGTTTGGGGATTGGTCAGCAGGGAAACTCAGGGAATGCCCCTCAGGCACAACAGGATTCATTAAAGAGACTCAAAAGCACACTGCTGGATTTTCAAAGTCAGTATTTTTCCTCCTCTCCCAACCCCCCACCCTCAACCCCAGATCTGGCGAGTGGAAAGTAATGGCAGAATTCCAGTGGACCCCAAAACGTACGGAGAGTTTTATGGGGGTGACTGCTACATTATACTGTACACCTATGCCAAAGGGCAAATCATCTACACCTGGTAAGTTTCCATCGTGCCCATGATCCCAAGCCTGAAGGCGCCATCTTCCACATAGGGGTTTCATCATGCTGCCTAAGCTAGAAGCATTGTCCTGTAGGATACTGGCGTGATTTGTGAGGCAGCTGGTGGAGCGCTGGACAAGAGTGAGGGGTCAGAAAGACCTGAGCCATGTGGCCCTGGGCAAGTCACTTCACTTCTGCCTCAGTTTCCTCATTTGTAAAACTAGCACCTACCTCCCAGGGCTGTTGTAATATCTATAAAGTGTTTTGTATGCTTTAAAGTGCAATAGAATTGGTCACTCTTATCACTGCACCAGTGAAAAGAATGCCTGCGGTGCTGCTGTGTGCGTCCTTCAGCGTTTTAGGGTTTGGCTGTGGATGCTGCTATTTCGGAGACATGAGGAGCACCGACGTGGTGAACCTGAAGGAGCTACCCAGATCTGAGCAAGTACTGGAGTCACCGTGTTCCCGATTCCTACACAGGCTGCAGCTCCTTATGGGTGTGTTGGGCCTGGGCCAGATGGCCACCTGCTTCCTTCTGCATTGGACAGTCAGTGTGTGTGTGCGTGCGCACATGTGTATGTACGCGTGTGCATGCATGCGTGCACGCATGGCTGAGTCATAGGATTCTAGGCCTTTGGAGCTTAGGTGAACCTTGGAAATCACAGGTGTTTTAAGTGACCTTTAAAGCCTTTCATTCTCTTGTCTTTCCTCTATGAATGGTCTCTGTCAGCCCACTGACAGAGAGGTTTTGTACACTCTGTAGCTGTTCACATATTGTCTCCAATGGACTAGGAGCTCCTCGGGGTCAGGGATCATCTGGTGCCTCTCTTAGCATGATACATGGCACATAGTAGGTGCTTATTAGATGTGTGTCTGTTTGGCGAATTACAAATGATTGGCTTTGTGATGGAGAGGGGGAAAGAGGAAAGTTTTGTGAAACTGCCATTTCCTTGTGGCCTTCAAGTTAAATTTTTGGTGTAGTCTCCATGCAGAAGAGTAAACGGGTGCATCATGGGGCACAGGTTGTCATCAAATACTAAAAATAAATCCATCTAACCTTGGTGGACTTTGGAGTAATGGGTGTGAACTGCCAAGAAGCCAATTTAGGTTTTGCAGGTTTAACAAAAGGAAGCTGTTGGGGAGTGGAGGGCGCTGCTTGGGGATGCGGAGCTTCCCCCACTTGGGAGGACCTTGGGCAGCACTGGAACTTTTACTTTTCACCCATGAAGTGGGGGAGGGGTCTCATGGTCACTGGTGTCCTCCCCCACCTTGAGATTCGGGGAGTCTGTCATCCTGAGGGCACAAAGGCCGTGCTTGTTAGACTGTTCTTCTTCTTGACAGAAGGTGGGGTCATGGTGTACAAATGCAGACTGTTCCAACTGATTTGTCATCTGGAGCTGGGAGCTTGGTCTTTATAGGTTTGCCCTGAACATCTCTCATGGGCCCATGCTGGCTATGTGACCCTTCACATGTCTGTGCTCCAGGCAGCTCTGTAGAGCTATGAGTTACAGAGGAGGTGATGACTTACATTGTGGAGGGACTCTCCTCATCTGGGAGTTCCCTAGGCTAGTGAAATCACAGATACAACCCTTGCCCTGTCCCTAATAAAGACAACAGTGGAGAATGAGACACCTTTGAAAAGGTGAGCTAACTAGTCATGATATTAACTAACTCTGACAGAGTAAACGCCACATTTGTATAGTTCTTTAAATGAAAGATGCTGATGTTATCCTTATGTTACAGATGAGGAAACTGAGGCTCAGAAGGGTTTAGTGCCTTCTCTAGGGACCATTTCATTCCTGCAGGTTCATGGTTTATTTCTCTCCCTTCTCTGGAAGCTAAGGCTCTGGCTGGAAGCAGCTGCAGATGCATAGAACCCAGCCTGGAAGCCAACAGGTAGACAGACCTGGAACAAGACTTGGAAGCATCTGCTTTCTCTCTCTCTCTGCAGGCAGGGGGCTCATGCGACCCGAGATGAGCTGACCACCTCTGCTTTCCTGACCGTCCAGCTGGACCGCTCCTTGGGAGGAACGCCTGTGCAGGTCAGTGGCAGCCCCCCTCAGAGAGGCCCCTTCTTTACTCACGGATGTGGAAATCATTCTCCTACAACTCTAAAAACTAGTTCTGAATGAAACCCAAGTGCTCCTGCTTGTCCTCCGTATTTATCTCCTCACATCCTGGAAAAGGAGAAATAAACCTCTTGGAGCAACACTGCCTCTCTCTCTCATACCTCTCTTCTTTCCTTCCTTCCTTCCTTCCTTCCTTCCTTCCTTCCTTCCTTCCTTCCTTCCTTCCTTCCTTCCTTCCTTCCTTCCTTCTTTCCTTCTTTCCTTCCTCCCTCCCTCCCTCCCTCCCTCCCTTCCTTCCTCCCTCCCTCCCTCCCTCCCTCCCTCCCTCCCTTCCTTCCTTCCTTCCTTCCTTCCTTCCTTCCTTCCTTCCTTCCTTCCTTCCTCCCTCCCTTCCTTCCTCCCTCCCTCCCTCCCTCCCTCCCTTCCCTCCCTCCCTCCCTCCCTCCCTCCCTCCCTCCCTCCCTTCCCTCCCTCCCTCCCTCCCTCCCTCCCTCCCTCCCTTCTTCCTTCCTTCCTTCCTTCCTTCCTTCCTTCCTTCCTTCCTTCCTTCCTTCCTTCCTTCCTTCCCTTCTTCCCTCCCTTCTTCCTTCCTTCCTTCCTTCCTCCCTCCTTCCCTCCTCCTTCCCTCCCTCCCTCCCTCCTTCTCTCCCTTCCTTACCCCCAGGAAGAGGAGAGTCAAGCTCCTAGGGAACAACCAGGATTTATTCTCACAGCCTTTCCTCATCCTGAGATTGTCCTTGTACCTTTGTTTTCATTGTGCCAGCCTTATGATATGCACAGTTGTGCACCTGATGGATACACACACAGACACGAGGCTTAAACTGGATTCTTGACCTGGGCTCTGGATGCTTTTTTTTTTTAATTTGACAACTGAATTTCAGTATTATTGTTTCCCTTTGAAATACAATATATTTTATGTTAAGAATGTGAAAACCTGTCCCTGAGATGGCATCCCTCAGATTCCCCAGGTGGACGGCCACTGGTGAGGAACCTGGCCCTTCAGGAACATGAGGTTTCTCTGGGCTCATGGGCCTCAAGCACCATTAGCAGAAAGAACCTCTACCACCTTGGCTTCTGGTGCCTGGCTCTGCAATTACTTCCTGACAGTCTGGAAGTTCAGCGTTCTAAGTTCTTTCTTAGAATAAAGTCAGTAGGTGAGCATTTTAGAAAGGACTGGCCTTCCAAGGCAAGAGCTTTGTGGTGCCCTTGTTGGCAAATGTGTTTAACTTGGGTCATTTGAACTTAGGAAAGATTGAGCTCTTTTGAACTCTGGCCACAACCCGGCGTTAGGGATGTCTGTCACACGAAGCGTCCATTGTCCTTTCAGTAGCTGCTATTTCTTATGTGTGTGTGTGTGTTTTTTTTAACATTGGTCACTCAGCAAACACTTATCAAGGCTTGGCTTTCTATGGGCCACGTGCTTTTCAGGGCACTGGGGATAAGACAAAAATGAACCCAGGACTACTCTCAAGGAGCTGGCATTTGGTCTGTGAGCCAAGTCACTGGTAGGTTCTGAGAGGCGAGTGTTGGGAATGGGACAGTGATGGATAAAGCCATAAACTGAGCTCCAGAATGCTTCTTGATGGTGTTTGTAAATCCAGACCTTGTCCCTTTTGAAAAAGGTTAAATGAGTTATCCTTTAGATGGACTGGGGTCAAATATATTTAAGTGTGATTTTCATTAGAGCCACTAGATGGTGCCCCAGTCTGCCATGTTGCAAAGTTGAAGCCAGCCTTGGAATGAAGGAAATCAATTTACTGACAGTCCCTTAGTAAAGACTCCTTGCTGGTGGGGCCGGGGCCCTGGCCCCTCTCACAGTTCATCAGTGTGGGAGAAGCTGAGCCAGCCTGTCTTCTAGGCTCAGCTCATGGGGTATCTCCTGTGAGCAGTCACCTGATTTCCTGAGCCTCCTCTCCAAAATTACCCTCTGTTCAGTTTGTGCCCCAGACACAGAGAGCCAGCTTCCAGTCAAGAAGGACTGGGAGGCTCTGGACCAGTCACTCGATGCCCCCATCTACTCTGAGATGATCAGTTTCCCAGTGGTTGCTGCCCTGCAGTAGGGTGGGGAGTTTCCTTGCTCTGTGTGTTCCACACCCAGGAAATCACACATCTGGTTTATCACCACGTCATGTTTGCTTATCTGTAAAGATGTGGCATCAACTTCCCTATGGACTTCTAACTCCTACTGCCCAGGGACTCTGACTTCTTGTATTCTCAGCTCCAGACCTAAGGCAGGAGCCTAAGAAAAACTTGGTGGAGTGCAGTGCTAAGTCTGACTTTAAGACTAATGAGAAGCTAACAGATGGGTGGGTGGGCTCCCTCCCCTGTGAATGGATTTGCTGGGGCTGGTCCCAGGCCCCATCTCTGGGAGACACCCATTGCTTGCTGGGAATGATCATGTTCCTCTGACCTCCCCCTAATCCTCTTCAAGGCGGTGTCTCCATTATCTTCTTGCTGGGGGTTGGTGTTGGGCAGTTTGAAGGAGAGTGAGGTGGGGTGGGGTGGGGTGGGGGCTCAGAGATGAGGCAGGCAGAGTCTAGAAAGCCTTGAAGTAAAGATTCAGCTCAATCTATGGAACCAAATTGAAGGTTGATTATAGAAGATTCATATCATGGGGGTTACATGGTTGGGGGGGTGAATAGAGGCTTGGTACAAAAGACATTAAATTCAGGGTTCCCCTGTGACCCTCTGCTGGGATTTAAGGGATTTTCATGATTTCATGGAATCAGAGAGAAATAAACTCAGGTCTGGCCCCATTCCCCCCACCCCTCCCATCATGAATTAGCTCTACATTATCCCCAACAAATGATCATGCAGCCTATTTGAAGACCTTCAGTCATGGGGAGCTCACTACTTCCAAAGCTGCCCATTCTAACCTTGAACAAGTCTCACTCCTTGAAGCAGCTTCTGCCTAGTTCTCTCTTTTCTCAAAAGAAACTCTTTCCCCCCAGGTTCGCGTATCCCAAGGCAAGGAGCCTGTGCACCTGCTGAGCTTGTTCAGAGACAAACCCCTCATTATTTACAAGAATGGGACGTCCAAGAAAGAAGGACAGGCACCTCCTGCCCCCACACGCCTCTTCCAAATCCGCCGAAACCTCGGCTCCATCACCAGGATTGTGGAGGTAGGAATCGCAGCTCACCGGAAGCCCCATGGCTTCTGGCTGCTCAGAAATATCAGCTCCTGGGCCTCACTAGCTGGTGGAGTTCTGTGGTCCCTGGGCCTGTTTCTTCATCTGTAAAATGGGGGTGATCATAATAGCACCTGCTTCCTAGGTTGTTGTGTGAGGTCAAGTGAGAAAATGGATGGCCTTAAAGTACCATGGAAATGGCAGTTAGTGCTGTTATCAGTGCGTCATCAGTTTTATTTTGTTACAAGTGTTAGACCATTAGAAAATCACCACTGTCAAAGTGGGCCAGGCTTGCATTCTGTCTTGGGCCTCAAAGAAGGGACATCATGCCACTGAAAGGGGAGGCTCACTGGGGGACGCGTCAGGAAACTGGGATTCCAGTCCTGGTAGCCCTGGGAGATGCTGGACACATGACTTCACCCTCTGGGCCCGGGTTTATAAAACCTCATTTACCCCCATGGTAGTTGAGAAAACCACTGGGCAGCTGGAGGTTAAGGGTTTTGAATGGCCCTTTGTGTTTGGGGGGCAGGCACCTCCTCTCCCTGTAATTGGACTGGGTCTCTGCCCAGTGGCTAAATGGAGCCTCCCTCACCTGGGGCCAGGGACTGTGGGCCAATCCCACCCATTCTTCCCAAATCTTTCCCAAGTTAAGTGAGAAGTACAAAGCTCCTCCCCACCCTGAGTGCCTGCCATCTGGGAATCATCTGGGTGGGGGAACCCAGCCCTGCTGGGATTTCTGGGTGATGTCTATTGACCTGCTGCGTTAGGGAAGGCTGAGGCCAGGCAGGTGGAGCAGCGGGCTTCCTGGGATCTGGCCTGGTGTGTTTGACCCTGCAGCAGGAGCAGAAATAGGCTTCCTGACAGTGCCCTGCAGTTCAAGGCCTCTTTGTGTCTGGCGGGGGCTCCAGCCCCTCCACCTGACACCCCACCCTTCTGGCACGCCAGAACTCGCTCTTCCCTAACATCCCATGCCAGCCTTCTCCCACCTTCCTGCCTTTGCATAGACCAACCCCATGTCTCTCCTGTAGCTCAGCCTCTCCCAAGCTAAGCTTCCCGGGGTTTGCTCATAGGCTCTCCTGCCACCCTGTACACACACATACACACACACACACACACAGATATACACGCACACATGTACACACTCATACAGACATGCATGCACATATGCACACACATACACACACTCATACAGACATGCATGCACATATGCACACACACTCATACAGACATGCACGCACATATGTACACACATACAGACATGCATATGCACACACGCTCATGCAGACATACACACACATACACACACATGCACACACTCATATATACATACATACACATGCACACACATACACACAGATATATATATGCACATATGTACACACATACACACTCATACAGACATACATGCACATATGTACACTCTCACACACACTCATAGACATACATACACATATGTACACACATACACACTCACACTCATACAGACATACATGCACATATATACACACATACACACTCACATACATACAGACATACATGCACATAGGTACACAAACATACAGACACATACAGACATACATGCACATATGTACACACATACACATACTCATTGGGTTTTCATTTCTTGTTAGTCTGGTACCTGCTCAT
Organism: Notamacropus eugenii; assembly: GCF_028372415.1. Taxonomy (NCBI): domain Eukaryota; kingdom Metazoa; phylum Chordata; class Mammalia; order Diprotodontia; family Macropodidae; genus Notamacropus; species Notamacropus eugenii. The sequence continues at coordinate 6,028,731 of NC_092874.1, forward strand.
TTGTAAACTTGTTTTGGCACAGAGGAGCATCAGCCCCCTGAGGGCAGGCCACATCTACCTTTTGCTTTTCAGCCCATAGCCCTCACGTGATTCCTAGACGCTAGGGGCCCATAAGAAATGCTTGCTGCTTGACTGAGGCTTGTCTCTCAAAGCAGTGGCCCCGACTTTGCTGTCTCCACAGAGGTTGCTCCCTTCCCTCTGCTTGGGCACCCCTGAGATGTCACCTGGCCAGATGCACAAGCAGTTGTTGAGAGCCTGATGTATCTGAGACAAGCATGTAGGCACCATGGACAAAATCATAGATTCATGGGCCAGTCTGAGTGGACAGGAATTCTTGAGATGGCCCAGTCCAAGGAATAGTCTTGAATGTTCATGCTTGAAATGATTCTAGGAAGAGGAGAGGAGCGGGGTAGCAGAGGAGCAGGAGGCCTTGTTCTCACTTCCTATTGAGTAAACAGGAGGAAGAGATGAGGCCTTCAGTAGGACTGGAAAGCCCAGGGCATCATAGGCATCCAATCATAGGTAATGAGTGAGGCCAGATGTAGCTTGGGAGTAGCAGGAGAGGGACATGGTGGAAAAGCAGAACGACTGGGTGGGCAGCTGGGCGGTCTTGGAGCTGAGGGTATCAGTGTTGGGACAGGGAGAAAGATGGACAAATACTTGGCTAGAGAGGCCCAGTGCCAAGATGGCAGTGGGGGGTGTAGTGGGAGGCAGGTGCCTCAAGTCTAGGGGATACAGATGGAGGGCATCATGGAAACTCTGGGACCCCCTTATCAGGGGCCAGCCAGTGGGAGAGAAGAGAATGGTACTAATCATTACGCCATCACTGACAGACATCAGCAACCAAGTGTCCAATCTTTCATGGTCTCGTTGGAGCCCTCAGTCACCCTATGCAGTAGGCTGGGCTGAGGTGGCTGGGGCTCAAGGAGCTTATGCCTTGCCAGCTTCTGGCTGGAAAGGGAAAATACCACCCAGTCACTGGGCTGCCATCTCCTTCCAATTCCAGGTGGACGTGGACTCAGATTCATTGAATTCCAATGATGTCTTTGTCCTGAAACTGCCCCGAAATAATGGCTACACATGGATTGGGAGAGGAGCCAGTGAGGAGGAGGAGAAGGGAGCCGAGTACCTGAGGAGTGTCCTGAAATGCCAGACCACCAAGATCCCAGAAGGCCAAGAGCCAGGTGTGTGCCCCACGGCTCAGCTAGAAGGGGCTCCCAAGGCTTCACTCCCCTAAGAGATTAGCAGATGGGGCTCTGTTGAGTTTATTCAAAGTCATTAAAGGGGGACAGCAAGCAATGGCTCCTGGGCGCTGCAGGAGTCCTTTCGAGCCTCTTCTCCTGTGTGTTCCACAGAGGAATTCTGGGATGCTCTGGGAGGGAAGAAAGCATACCAGACTTCCCCGCTGCTCGAGACCCAGGTGGAAGACCACCCCCCTCGGCTCTTCGGCTGTTCCAACAAAACTGGCCGGTTTCTTGTGAGTATCTACCAGGCTCTGGGCCCCCTGATGCATATGGTCACATAGCGTCGGTGCAGATCAGTGCTGGCCCAGGGCTTCCGCACCTTTGGTGTGGTAGGTGCTGTGCTTCCTTTCCTGGGCCCACTGCTCAGAAGTCACAGCATTGATGCCCCTGCTCCATTCGAGGCTCGTGTGTGGTCTAGGATGTGGAGCTGAGAGCCTGCGGAGGCTGAGCAGCTGGCACTTTTCATGTTGCATTTTATTCATTCTGGAAATTCATGTCCACATGGGCCCTTCTGTTTGAAAGCATCTGTTCTCCACGTGCCAATTCTCAAAGCAGTTGGGGCTTTACTTGCAGTTTCTTGTTTGGTAGACGTTCTTATGATAGTTATTTCAGCGAAGGGGGAGAGCAGTGGGCTTCACCCGGGTGAGGCTGTCAAGGGAGTTAGATGCCAAGTCTGTACCAAATGGTGCTGATAAGGTGTGGACTCCCCTCCCCCGCCAGGGTAGGGGCCACCATGTGGAGATGACTTGGAAAGCTTAAAGCACTGTGGACAGGATCAGTAACAGCCAGCAAGAATGATGATAATAAGCCCCCTGAGGGTAAGACTGGAGCTCTTGCATCCCCTGGTCCCATCGCAGTGGCCTAGAGTTGTTAACGCAACCTCATTTGTTGAATCAAGGGGGTTGGGATAAAGAATTACAGAAAAAATTGCTATGTGTTTCAGATTGAGGAGGTTCCAGGAGAATTCACTCAGGATGACTTAGCGGAAGATGATGTCATGTTGCTGGATGCTTGGGAGCAGGTAAGGACGTGGGCTCCCCTCCATGACCTTGCCCTTGCCTTGTGAGATGCTCACACCTGGAATGACCGTGTCATGACAGGCAGAGCTGGATGTGGCACCAGACACATTTGCCCAGGAGTGATGCTTGGGTAATGTGGGTGCCGAGCAGCCATGGCTCCCCCTCGGTGTCCAGATGATTGTCTCCCAAGTGCCCTTGGGGCTGGCTCTAGGATAGATCTTGTTTTCCTTCGGTGCCCCCACAGTGGGCAGCAGCCTCTTATATCCAGTGATGTGTCACATGCTTATAAACAGAGGCAGTAACTCCCCAGCCTCTTCTGCTCAGGCATGGCTTGGGGGAGCTCGCTCATTACTGCCCTGAGAGTTTTATCTGGTTTTCCGCCCCCCCCCCCCAAGGGGGTCTCCCTTCATTTGAACACTTAGGCTTTGGTTTAAAGATCCTGGTGGTTTTCCCATAAACACACATGGGCTGCCTGTGGCTGGGGGTCCTGATCAGATGGTGCTTGGGAACACTCAGCCCCTGGATGAGCCAGAAAGTTAAATTTGCAAGTGATAGTTAGAGCCTCTGCTCAGAGTAAACAAAGGAAAACTTGGCATGCACAGAGTAGAAGCCTGCAGACCCTTCCTGTAGACCACCAGTAGAAAGAAGAAGAGAAGGGGGCACAGGGTGATGGATAGAGCTGGGCTTGGGAACCAGAAGACTGGTTCATGTCCCATTTCTGAAACATGCTGGTTGTGTGACCCTGGGCAAGTCTCCTTCTGTGTCCCAGGCATCCCACTGAGATCATCAGTGGGAGAGAAGCTGCCAGCCTGCATTAGTGGTGGAAGCCCCCTCCCCATCTTGATGAAATCAAATGTCTGGGGAGGAGGAAGAGGGAAAATAGCACATCAGGGCACTGCAGAGCTTAGAAACACTAGCCTTGGGTATGAAATGTGAGCCTTCTTTGATTTTTAGTCCTAGTCAGTCAATCGACAAGAATTTACTAAGCCTCTGCTGTATGCTGGGGATGCACAGGTGACCAGCTGAGTCATGCAGCTTCCCTAGCTCATCCTGGTCGAGTTGCCTTGGGAATCTAGTCACAGGCCCCAATCACTGCCAAGAATTGGTCCCTCACCCTCCCATGTCCACTTTATGGGACAGTCACTTTCAGGAGACCAAAAATAAATAAATAAAGGATTTCTGCACAAGCTTTCCTTGAATCAAGTTGTCATTGTCCTGATTTGGAGTCAAGGCTTTCTGCTGTAGTCTGCAGGCTAATAGACCTCCCAGTGTCCTTTCAGGCTGGGTCTGATGTGTCCTCACAGACACTTGGTAGCTTCTCCCACTCACAACCAGGCAAAAGTTTCAGCTTTTCTGCAAGATTAAGATCCCCTTAGGCTTCACTGGATTAAAAGCCATCGGGGCAATAGGGATTTCAGGGTCTTCTCTCAGGATTTCAGGGTCTTTTCTTAGAATTTGGGGTCTCAGCCTCCAGGCTGGAGAGTCCACACAAAGTTGAAAAGAGGAAAGACAGATTTCAAAGGTCCTTCCCCACAATGAGGGAGCATGACATGATCTGACTTTGTGTCTGCTTAGATATTTCTTTGGATCGGCAAAGATGCAAATGAAGTGGAAAGATCAGAATCCATGAAGTCTGGTAAGCTGGACCTTCAAGCTTGCTGGGAGCTCACTGCTTGGGGAGTGGGCAGGAAGGCTTCTGAATTGGTTCTTCTTCCTCAGGGCAATATGTTCTTGGTTCTGCCTCTTGGGGTCACATAGCTTGAAGCTCACCCTCCCTATTCCACCTGTCAATCATTCAGACTCTTGAAAAGACAATTGTCACAGTCCCCCTTCCCCCCATCCCCAGATAATCTCTGCTTCAGCCTGAACATACCACCCTCTCCCCAGTTCCTCCAGCTATGTCTTCTGCTTCCTTGCCTGCCAAATATGGGGGCTGGACACTGGTTTCTTAAGGCCTCACCAACTTGGACGCCACTCTGTCATCTTATCCCTCACACTTTTATTCTGTCTGAGAAATGCTCTTAGAACAGTGCCTAACACATAGTAGGCATTTAATAAGTGTTTAATGGCTGAAAGGCTGGCATGTGTGTGTGCACATGTTCTTTTTCTTTTGAGAGGCAAAACAAGGGGAGTTCTTTTACATTAGGGGCAGCTCAGGGTCACATGAGAAAACCATGACCCCTCCCACCAAGGCATTCTGTGTTCTGGTGCCATTCTGTCCCCCTGGGGTCCTCCAAGGGAGGAAAGACCTTAAGGTGTCACTCCCTTGGGATCATATGTTGGCCATGCTGGCTGGGCTCTTTCCTTGAGATGGCAGCTTTCCTCTTTGAGGATTTTGTTCTTGTCCGGTTAAATCATGACTGACTGACCTTGACGCTGCTGGCTCCTGTCTTTATAGCCAAGGCCTACCTTGAGACGGATCCTTCTGGGAGAGACCGGAGAACTCCCATCGTCATTGTCAAACAGGGATCGGAGCCTCCCACCTTCACGGGCTGGTTCCTGGGATGGGATGCCAGCAAATGGTAAAAAGAGCACATTTGTGGGAGGAGAGACCCTGGTCAGTAACAAGTGTGCAAGGATCACCACCTTGGGTACTGAGTCATTCACATTTGCTCTATACTTTTCAAAAGCCAAGACTTCTTCCACTGATGGTGGGAAGGATGACAGTCAGACTTTAATAGGGATGTCAGATCAATGACTTAGAGCACAAGTTTTTCAAAGGCAGAAACAGAGGCCTGATGAACTGTGGGATCATGGGGTCATAAAGGGACTTTAGAGGCTGGGCAGTCAAAGCATCTCTTTGTATAGGTGAGGAAAGGGAAGGCCAGGAGTTTCAGGGGTAGAGCCTGAGCCTTGCCTTCTGAGACCCAATCCAGGACCTTGTCACTCTACTATATGAATTGCATCAGAAATCTTCCCTGCTAGCACCTTGGAGAAATAGAGAATGTTCTTTGTGTCTGCTGGGCTTCATTAGCTGGCAAATCATGGGCCTCAGCAGTGGCTGCCCAACCCTGCCCTTGCCCATTCAAAACCACTGGGATGTCTTGTCCAGGTGGCATTTTTTTCCCGTAGAGATCACCTAGAAAAATCCTGTCCACAGTAAGTGCTTTATCAGCGTTGATTGAATGGAAAGATGCTTGCAAGAAGATGGAGTGAGGAAGAGTGACTTCATTAAGATGGCTTAGGGTATTTTCCTTCTTATTCAAAGTAAATGTCTATGTAATTATGCCAAACATTTTCTAACAAGAATATCATTTTCTAATTATTAGTCTAATTTTCCTGACCTTTTTTTTAAAAGAGAAACAAACTTCAATTTTTTTAGTCTTTTTAAAATCATGGCTATTTAGTAAAAAAACAAAAAAAGGATTACACTTTTATGAACTTGAAAATATATTTAGTAAGGCAAGATAAAATATTTAATAAGCCTTTGACTGTTAAAAGAAACAATTGTTATGAGTGCCTTGTAATAGTGACAATCAGATCCAATTATCCTCAGTTCTCTGTGCTATTAAATGTGTTTAAATATTTAAATACATGAATAAACATGAATATTAAATCCATTGTCTTAATTTGTCCTTAGTTCATCAGCCTTAGTTGCTCTATTAAAGTTGTTGGCTAATTCTTGATCGATCTAGGAGTCTACGTGTATACAAGAGTATGATGATAATAAATTACCCAACTTGGTCCTTACGACAACCCTGTGAGGTGGGTGCTGACACGTATCTCACTTTACAAATCAGGAAACTGAAGCAAACAGGAATTCCCCGTCTTGCCAGCTAGTACACGTCTGAGGCTTGATTTGAATTCAGTGATTTTCATCTCCAAGGCAAGCACTCATCTGGGAAGCCATCCAGCTGTCTGCAGTGAGTGAAGACCAAACGCAAAATGGCCACTTGTTTGGAGATGTTGAACAATTTCAAGAGCTCGCATTTTTTTCCCTTGGTTTCTTGTAGTATTTAACCTTATTGGTGACATTGTTTCAAGTTGGGAAAATTTCATAGCAAGTGAAGTGACTTTTAGGTTGTAGCAAACTACACCAAAAAAAGGGACCACCTTCCACCTGTCCCTTCTAGTGCCCTCTGGCCCTGGTTAGGTCAGAGGAGGAAGCACATGGAGAGAGTGCCCAGACTTTGGAAATGAGTCACCACTTCAGCCTCTTTGTCTTTCCATGACTCCTTCTTATGAGCGCTGTTTGGATCAAGCCACATTCAGGGCAAGTGTTCTTAATTGGGGTTCAGTGGTGTCTGACCCTCTCTGACCCCATTTTGGGTTTCTTGGCAAAGATGCTATAGTGGTTTGCCATTTCCTTCTCCAGCTCATTGACTGATGAGGAAACTGAGGCAAACAAGGGTAAAGTGGGTCCAGGGTCACACAGCTAATTAGTGCCTGAAGCCAGATTTGAACTCAGGAAGATGAGTCTCCCTGACTCCCAGTCTGGTGCTCTATCCACTTCATCTCCTATCTGCCCCGTAGTATATATAGTTGGTTGGTTGATTGTCCTTCGTCTTCGAAGAGGACCAAAATGGCATCACCATCGTAAAGTGAAATTTCAGTGTATCCGACTGTGGCTGATCAGACCAATACGAGCTCAGAAGGCTCTACCACAGGTTGGGCACAGAGAGTCCATGTGAATACTTGGGGTGAATATCCCAAATCTGTGCATCCTGCATTTACTTTGTGCTGTCTCAATTCTGCTTTGCTCAAAGAGCACAGCACCTTTTCTTATGTGGGCTGAGTGGTCCTGTGCCAATGTTTCCCATGTTGCACAGTCAAATTCAAAGTTCTTGAGAGAGACTTTGAGAGTGTCCTTGTATTGTTACTTCTGGCCACCATGTGATCGTCTGCCCCATGCAAGTTCTCCATAAAATAGTCTTTTTGACAAATGTACATTTTGCATTCAAACAACATGGCCAGCCCATTAGAGTTGCATTCTCTGAAGCATAGTTTAAATACTTGGCAGTTCAGCTTGAGCAAGGACTTCAGTGTGTGGTATCTTATCCTGCCAGGTGATCCTCAGAATCTTCCTAAGACAGTTCAAATGGAAATGATTCAGTTTCCTGGCATGGTGCTGGTAGGTTGTCCATGTTTCACAAGCATATAACAATGAGATCAGCACAACAGTTCTGTAGACCGTCAATTTGGTAGTCAGTCTAATACCTCTTCTCTCCCAAACTTTTCTTCAGAGCCTCCCAAACACTGAGCTAGCTCTGGCAATGTGTGCATCAACCTCATTGTCAATGTGTACATCCCTGGAAAGTACACTACCAAGGTAAGTGAACTTATCCACAGCATTCAAAACTTCTCCATTTGTTGTAATCAACGGTTCCACATGTGGAAGGTGTGGTGGTGGCTGATGGAGCACCTGTGTTTTCTTGGTGTTAATTATTAGGCTAAAATTAGCACAGGCAGCAGAGAATTGATCCATACTTTGTTGCATCTCAGCTTCAGAGGTTGCACTGAGTGCACAATCATCTGCAACTGAAAATCATGCACCAACACTCCCTCCACTTTGGTCTTGGCTTGTAACCTTTTCAAATTGAAGAACTTACCATCAGTATGGTAGTTGACTTTGATTCCATGTTCATCCTCATTGAAAGCATTTGTCAACATGGCTAAAAACATCATGCTAAAAAGCATGGGAGCAAGCACACAGCCCTGCTTCACTCCATAGGTGACTGGGAAGGCACAAGAGCTTTGTCCATTATCCAGAACCCAGGCAAACATGCCATCATGAAATTGATGTACAATATTGATGAACTTTTCTGGGCAACCAAATTTTGAAATAATTTTCCACAAGCCCTCACAACTGACAGTGTCAAAGGCCTTGGTGAGATTCACAAATGTTGTGTAAAGACTTCTGTTCTGCTCCTGGCACTTCTCCTGAAGTTGTCAAGCAGCAAACATCATGTTCCTTGGCCCTTTCTGAAGCCGAGGCTTCAGGTTCTTAGGCATAGGCCTGTCTTCCAGGTGACGGATCAGCCTATTAAGGACTCTAGCAAGAATTTTGCCAGCAATGACTAAGAGAGAGAGACCCCCCGTGTGATTGTCACAGGACAATCTATTCCCTTTACCCTTATAGAGATGGACAATAGAGGCATCCTTGAACTCCTGGGGATAACCTCCTCTTGCCATATAACCTGGAAAATTTCAGTCAGCTTTTGTATGAGCAATGGTCCCCTTATCTTGTAAATCTCAGCCAGAATAGAATCAGCATCAGGTGCTTTGCCACATGAAAGGAGCCTAATGGCCCTCAAAAACTCTTCTTCAGTTGGAAGTTCACCTAGGGAGGGATTGACTTCAACCTGAGGTAAGCAGTCAATGGCCTCAGCATGGATTGATGATGGTCTGTTGAGAACACTATCGAAGTGTTCAGCCCATCTCTCTAGGATCATGTCCTTACCACTAATCAATGTGACTCCATCAGCACTGAGTAGTTGTGATGCACCATAGATTTTTGGTCCATAATTCTGATTCAGGGAATCAGAAAAGTGCTTTGGATTGTTACTATCAGCATAAAACTGAATTTCATCTGCCTTCTTATTGAGCCAGAAATCCTGCATCTCTCTAAGCTTTGCTTGTACTTTGCTTTTCATAGAATTAAATACTGCCTTCTTAGAGGTGGGTGAACTGTCCTGCTGGTAAATCCTGTGGAGTTCTCGTTTTTCATGTAGGAGCTTCTGAATCCACCCATCATTTTCATCAGACCAGTCTTGGTGTTTGCGAGTGTTCTGACCCAGATGAGCAAATGCAGTGCTATACACCAAATCTCTGAGAGCTGCTCACTCCTTTTCTGCTCCACTGTTGCCAACTGTGGGTTGGCTCAACTTTCCCTCCAAGTCAGCAGCAAATTGTTCACACTCAGAGAAGAGCTCTGATTTGTTGACATTAATTCTTCTGGTAGTCATTTTGCCTTGGGGGCGCTACTTTTGATGATTGGGAATATTTAGATTGGAAAGGATAAGTCTATGATCAGTCCAGCACTCTGCACCACACATTGCTTTTGTCACTCTCACATCTTGTTTGTCTCTTCTCCTTACAATCACATAATCTATTAGATGCCAGTATTTGCTGTGAGGGTGCATCCATGAAGTTTTATTGCTTTTAGGTAAGCAGAAGACAGTATTAGTGATGAGAAGGTCATGTGACACACAAGCCTTCAGCAGTAAATGACCATTGCTGTTGCTGTTTCCAACTCCATTCCTCCCTAGGACTCCCTGCCAAGTCTGGTAGTCTGAGCCCACTCTAGCATTAAAGTCACCCAGAATTATAAGTTTGTCCTCTTTTGGCACATTGACAATAAAGTTCTGTTGGTCTTCATAAAATTTTTCTTTGACTTCATCAGGGTTTGTCATGGTGGGAGCATAGGCAGTGATGATGGTGGCATGACGTTTTCCTGTGAGTGGCAATCGCATTGTCATGAGCCTGTCATTCACTCCTTTTGGCAGGTATACCAGCTTGCTGATTAGATTAGCTTTGATTGCAAAACACACGCCAACTTCATGGCGCTCCCCTTCACTGTGCCCACTCCAGAAAAAGGTGTATCCAGCTCCACCTTCAGTAAGCTGGCCTTCATTTACCAGCCTTGTTTCACTCAGGGCTGCTATTTGGATGCGATACTTGTTGAATTCTCTTGCAATAAGAGCAGTTCTTCTTTCAGGTCTACTGGATTTTGTGTTGTCCATTAGTGTGTGCATGTTCCATGTGCCGATGGTGAGTGGAATCATCTTTGCAGATGTTTTTGTACATTTTTTGTGTGTTTTGACCACATAGTGGGATTCCCCACCTGCTGCGGTAATCAGGCCAGGGTAGGGTAAGCAGGCAATGTTTTGGGTACCTTTTCTAGCCCCCTTCCTCACACCAGGAGGTGAGTAGTATGATCCTTAAAAGGCTGCTCAGACACCCAGGGGGCTGCTGAGTCTCACTGCTGCTTCCAGTGAGAAACGACTCTATGGCCTGGGCTGCCTGTGTGCAGGGTCATGACTACAGCTCCCAGTGTATCCGTACCTGCTGCTTCATCACTTGTCTGTTGCCACAGAACTTTGAGGCATAATAGTGAAATGGTATGGGTGATATCTTTTGATTTGTGTGTAAATTGGATTCAAGTGAGGCAGAATTGTACGAAGTCATCAGCCTCATTCTCTCCTCCAAAGTCATCATAATCCAGTGGCAGGACAGAGTCAAGACGGCTGGTGATGGCTCAGGATGCAGTGGATGACCTTGGCATCTTCTATGTCTAACCAAGCTCTAAGTGCTCCACATCACCTGCTCCAGCTGTCTTCATGGCCGTTGGAACAAATTGTTCTCATCTACCCATTCCACCAGATGAAGTCTTTGCATACTTGGGGGAGACACCGCCCGACTCACCAATGGGTTTAAGAACCCTTGGTTACCCTCAACCTGGTTTGGTCCATCTGCTGAAACGGTTTATTGGGGTGTGGCTACTGCACATGCTGCAGCTTCTTGGAGCCACAGGTGAGAGTTAGGCAGAACAGGTGGACACCAAAGGTGGAAAGAGCCTGAAAAGAACTTGGCAGCCATCACACCAAAGGTACTGGTCCTCCCTGAACATACCCTGCACCCTATAGTACCTAGTATATAGACTGTATGTAATATGATTTGGAGGGTGCTAAAAAATAAGTCTGCTAGAAAATCTCTTCCTTCCTCCAAGTACCTCAATACCAGAAATTCCACCATTCCAGATTCATTCCTTTGAATAAAACATTCTCCTTTCAGGCACTCCTCTTAATATAAAAATGAATTTTCCTAATAGAGTAAATAAGGTTTCTAATAACATCGAATTTATCTGTTTGCGTTATTCAAGAGGCACCTGAAGCACTAGACCAGACAAGGAAAGATAGCAGGCCTGGGGATGACAAATCATGTGGGAAGTTGGCCAGAAGCTAGCCTTGACCTTTGCATCATCAAAACTTCTCTTGGCTTCTAGGCCCGAATCAGGGTTATCTAGAGTGAGGTTAGGGAAGGTGTATAGCAGCAGAAAATGGTGGTCAGATGGGGCTACTACAGGCCAATGCTTTACAATTATTATCTTCCTGGATCCTCATATGAAACCTGGAAAATGGATGATGTTGTGATCCCTATTTTTCAGTTGAGGAAACTGAGGCAGACAGGTGAAGTGACTTGCCCAGGGTCACACAGCTCTTAGGTGTCTGAGGTTGGATCTGAATTCAGGTCTTTCTGACTCCAAGGGCCCCCCTCTCTAGTGGGCTACTTGACAGCCTCTGTTAAGTGTCAGTATATAGCCCCCAGTCCCAATTAAATTCTTTACATCTAATAGCTTTTACAAATATAAACATTGCCCTCAACACTCGTGTTCCTACGGCACCTCAATTTCTAGGCAGAGGAGGCTTGTGACATTGGACCCACCAAGTTCATGCTGAGACACACCCTGACCAGATGAGTTCTTAGCTATCACTGGGCTGGCTCCCAAGGGTCACTCCTTGTTCCTGACCTTTCAGAACTTAAAAGGCTGGAGAACAAAGGTGGAGGCCAAGGACATTTCGTGGGCCACATTTTAGCTTCAGTGGGAGGAACCAACTTCTTCCCTTCTAGAGTGATTGATTAACAAAGCTGAAGAGTAAGACCAAAAGCAGAATTGCCCAAAAGGCAGGTGAAGAGAGAAGTCCAAGGTTCTGGCCACTAGTGCCTTTTTGAAGGGCTGTCAGTTCCCAGGATGGAGCCATTTGAAAATCCTCCCTTCCTAAACACATGATTAGCAGAGGAAGAAACCAATGATAGATGTTTATAAATGATAGATGTTTATACATGCCCCAGTCTCTGCAAGGCTCTTCCTGTACAGGTCATCACAACACACCCAGAAGTGGACCCTCCAGTGTCTTTTACCTGGGGACCTTGCATTAGCCAAGTACACGAACAAATGCACCAGCCCTCCATGACACAAGAAAAAGCTGTAGACTGAACGAGTCACAACTCCCTGAAGACTATTTAAAGTCAAATTCACTACTGAAATACATGCACACCCTATATATTAACACAACCAGAAGCTCCACTCTCAACAGATGGTTAGAGAAAGAAATTCAGTAGACAAGTGGGATGAAGCAAAACCCATCACATCAGCCATGACTGCATGGACTTGGGCTCGTTGAGGACCTAAAATACCCCTAAAATGTGAGAGATACAAGGCAGGGGAATAGTGAGGGGTGGTTCCATACAGACTGTTACAGTTTTGTTATAGCTCCTGTGGCCGCCATTGCTCTGGAAATAACAAGGAGTACAATGAACATGAATACCTGAGTGCACCAGGAAAGTCAGAATCCAAGTCAACAGAATGAAGGTTGACACTCTAGAAAAGCAGAGATAATGGAAAAACCTCAGGACTAGAGATGGAAAAATCGATGGGATGGCACCAGGGCATTCTAAGCATATTCTTTGGAGGCAGAAGAAGCTGCAGAAGGAGATTTGTAAATGAGAGCAAGTCATCATTAGAAAATGGAAAAGTGGGGTGAGCATTTCCTGGTTCTTGTTCTCTCCTACATTCTGTTCAATCCAACAGGCATTAATGATTCTCCTGCACAAAAGGCAGGGGTCATATGCTAAGAGAAGGCAGCACCTGCCCCCAAGCAGCTTACATTCCACCAGGCAGATGTAGCCAACACTCACACAGAGGAGTCTACTCAAGAAAACATGAAGACAACAATATGCTCTCTTCCTACTAAGATGTGCCATGTCACTGAGAGAAATCTTACTTGCAGTGGGCAGAGGGCAGACAAAGACAGCAGCTCTCCCTGACGTGCCCCAGGAGAACAGGTCCAGGCAAGATCAATGCAGACTGCTCTACAGTTCATACTTTTTTGTGTTGATTTTCTTTTACATCAAAAGAAACCAAGGAAGATGACAAGCTTCCCATTTTTCTTGTCCACATCAACTCTTGAGAGGAGAGTGTTCAGTTAACAAGAAAAACTAATCTTCAAAAAAAAAAAAAAAGGCAGACTATGAGAAAAGGGGAAAGAAGAGGAAGAATTAGGGATGAAGGACCCAAAATAGTCTCAAATAGCAACAATGGCAACCAGAAAATCACTGAATGTAATAAAGCATGAGAACATTTAAGAGGTCTTTAAGAGGATATAGGGAGCAGAAGAACCCAGCCAGATGAGCTGTCCTGTGGAGTGCCTTATGTAAACAACTTGCCAGTTATGGCCAAGAAGAAGTTCCAAAGCAAAGAACCCAGTGAGAGAAGGATGTGGGAAAGAGGTAGACCAGCACAAAGTCTTCAAAAAATTTTAGGTACCAATTAGCCAAGACCATTGGATTATCATTGGCATAGTAGGGGATGGGGAGGCAAGCTACAACCAAAATTTATGGGTTCTTATGAAAAAGGACAAAGATGAGACTCTCCAGGGTCTTAAATTGGTCAGTTTTTTCAACATTTCCAGACTTGGCAATTCCTCTGGCAGACTATCCAACAAGTACTTTGCTCCCAAAATGGGCCATAGAATGGGTCATCAACCCTGCACTATATTTAGAAGTCTGTTGAGTTATCACACAAACCATGCGTGGGATGGCAAAGCTATAAATTTAACTTCCTCTTCTCTAAAGATACAAAACCTGCAAGTGTAAAAGAGGCTGAGAATGCCCCCAAATGTTAGCCCTTCCTGACATTCTCTCTACAGACCCTATTACTTCCCTGCAGTTGTTTGATCTCAATTTTGTCTCCCAGAGAGAGCTCCAAGGCCCTATCTGATCACCCTTCAGCACCATCACCCCCCAGTTTAACATCACAGCTCTGTCTTTTTCTAGATTACTTGGCCTCTCTGGGCCTCAGTTTCCCACTCTGTAAATGAAAGGCTGGGCACTATGGTAGCTCCCAGCTCTAGATATGGTTCTATAAAAGACTTCTTGACCACCTCTAAAATGCCAGACAGAGGAAAACTATTTGGCCTCCATCTTCCCAGCTTCCCAAATCATTAGAATTCAGAGACATTTTAAAGTCAAAACCATCCACATAAACATTCCCAAATGGGCCGCAATCCTCAGGAGCAGCAAATCCTATTCATTCGTCTTGAAGCCAATCAGCCAGCTTTAAATGCCAGAGGCCACATTGCCCAACAAAATAAGGCAGCTTTCTCCCCCTTTGCATTGATACAGAAGTGAAGACACTGATTACTGATTTCCTCCCATAATGCAATCAGGAGAAAGGAAATCAATGGCATCGCTATTTTCCCTCTTGGTAAGCATCTTGTGTTTTCTTTTTCTGATGATGGAGATCCACCATCGTCAGCTCCTTATTCAGTTGTCATTCTGGGATTTTAATTGGCTAGGATATATTTGCATATGTTTCATCTCCTAAGGAAAGATGATTTTTAAATGTGTTTTTCCTCTAATGTAGTCAGAAGTATTCAATGGTCATAGCATTTTATCACCTGTGAAAACAACTCTCTTAATTTAGTTGTCGTGACAAAGTCCATACTGCTTTGAGGAATCAGTTTCAAGGCTAATATATTAACAAAGACACCTTTATCATGATTACCAAAATAAAATAATTTTTATTTAGCTTGCATTAACTGAAAATAATAGAAAATGGCATGACTACTTCTATAAGTCCTATAATATTTTCAATAGATTTTAATGGATTTTTTTGTTTTTACATTGCCTGTATTCCCCTCTTTATCTCTCTTTGTCCCCTCTCAGAGAACAATTTTTTTTTATAAAAATAAGATTTTTTTTTTGAAGAGGAAGAGGAAAAAATGGCAAAACCAATCAAGACACAGGGAAAAAATTCTGCCTTGCTAGGCAGCCTTCTCCCCCGCCCCCACTTGTGGGCATGGAGTGTGGTGTTGTCCTTTTACATTTCTTCTCTGAGGCCTTTGCAACATTCTGTAACTATTGTTTCCATTCAAACTTTTCTAGTCATCCCTGTCGTTTATTGGCTCTATCTCCTTCCTTTTGCATCAGTTCATTTAAGTTTTTCCACTCTTTCTTCATGCTTATTACTTCTTACAGTGTGGTACAACAGTTCATTCAGCCATTCCTGGAATCAAGGGGCACCTGCAAAACTTGCTGGTCTAAATCTCTGGGTGTGTATGGAACCTTTCTTTTCAACGGTGACTTCTTTGGGGTATCTGCCTCGCAGTGCAATCTGTGTCAAAGGGTTTGGATGTTCCAGTTCCTTCATTTGGACAGTTCTAAACTGCTTTCCAGAATGGGCAACTCCCATCAACAACCATTATGGTGCCTCTCTCTCCACAACTTTGGGCATCTTTGCCAATTTGCTGGGTGAAAGGTGAAACTGAAAGGGTATTTGGGCTTTCATTTTGCTTATTAGTTGGCAGTTTTTCTTTTGATAACTGGTCATATTCTTTGACCACTTGTCTATTGGGAAATGACTTTATACATATACGTTCACGCACACACACACACACGTGTGTGTGGGTGAATACCTGGATATGTACATGTAGAGAAGTGTAGAAGTATATGTTTCTGATAACTGTCTGTCTTGGATAGCAAATCATTATCTAAAAACTTTGATACAAAGATTTTGTTCTTCTAAATGGATTAATTTTGTGTAAAAAGTCCTTCAATTTCATGTAATAATGATTGCTGTTGTCTTCTGCCTCTGTCCTTGTCTGGTTAAGAATCCCTCCCCTCTCCATAGGTGTAAGAAGTCTGACACCTGCTTCTCCTGGTTTTCTATGGCAGGAGCTTTTGCATTCAGGCCACATACCCATTTTCAGTTTTTATGGAATGCAGTACAAAATGATGGTTTGGTCCCAGCTTCTGCCAGGCTTCTCTAGTATTCCCAGTGATTCTCATCAAACAGAAAATTCTTGGCCAGATAGCTTCTATTTTCAGATGAATTTAACCTAGATCATTGATTTCTGAATCTTCTTTACCTACGCAGTTCCATTTCTAATTTTTTAACCAGTACCAAACAGTATTTTCTTTCTGATACCACATCACTACCAGTGGCAGATCGCTTGCTACTCTGCCTTTGGCTGTCTCCCCTGGAGCATCCCTCGGTCATGCCGACCTCCTTCTTCCATTGCTTGAGTCCCTGCTGAGACCTTCATTCTGGATCAGAACTCAGGCTGGCCAACCTCCATTCCCCTCCTAGCTCTGCTTCTTTCCTCCATGTGGGCACCTTCCTGCTTACCCCCTTTCCATTTGCCTTTTGTATGTCATCTTCTCCCAGTGGGATGTAAGCTCCTTGAGGGCAGGGACTGACTTTCTTTTTGCTTAGATTGGAAGCCCTAGTGCTTAACACAACACCTACATTTTTATTGCTGTTCGATGCGCTGTTCTTTCTGACCGCATCTGGGGTGGTTGGCCATTTCCTTCTCCAGCTCATTTTACGATGAGGAAGCTGAGGAAAACAGAGTGAAGTGACTTGCCCAGGGTCACACAGCTATTAAGTGTCTGAGGACAGATTTGAACTCAGGAAGATGTCTGACACTCTATCCACTGCAGCACAAATATAGGTATTTATTATTCCTTAAGAGTTCTAGTAGAACCTATTATACACTTATTGTACAACAAAAGGAGAATACAAAGCAATGGAGCATTACCTTCAAAAATATAAAATGCTCAAACCACCAATCTTAGAAAAGAAATATAACTATCTGAAAAGGAACTAAGAAAGAGATAATTCTGGGAACTGGTGGATTGAGATGAGAATTCTATCAAAGTTTTAAGGAAAAGTGGTACTTCTGTTTGAGTATTTTATATTTTTGAAGGTAATGATCTACTGCTTTTACATTCTTCTTTTGTTTTCATACAACTGTGCTAGAGGTTGCAATAGAACTTTTAATTTCTTCTTGTCATTTTATCTTTAATTTTGTTAAACTGATTTTCTTCACTCTTCCTTTTAATCAGATTGGCTAAAGTTTGATCACTTTTGTTAATCTTTTCAAAGAACTATTTAATTTTGTTTATAAGTTTTATATGTACAGATGTATATTATTTTCTACTTTACTATCTTTCAATTTTCAAGATTATCCTTTTGTAAGATAGTTTTGCTTTATTTAAATTTACTGGTTTCTAATTCTTAAATTCATATTCAGTTTATTAATATCATCTTTCCCTATTTTGTTAATGTATGTTTCGAAAGGCACAATTTTTTTCCACTGAGTAGCACATTAGCTACATTCCAGAAATTTTGTTATCTCATCTTATAATAACTATCATTGACTTGTATCTATGATTTGGCCTTTGACCCAACCATTATTTAGGATTTCATGATTAAGGGTCCATATAAGTTTACCTTTTGGTTTTGTTCCCTGAGGTGATTACATTTTTATGTGTTTTATGTTTTGTAAATTAGAGGTGTCAAACATACAGTGAGTGAGCCACGTGGGGCCTATAGCACCCCTAAGGGCACCTTGTATCAGATTAAAATATAATTGGGAAGTTCTGACAAAATAAATAAAGATACAATAAGATGCAAATAACATGACGTTTTAGAACTAAATCAATATGCAGCCCACAAGATCCTTCTGTACAGATCAGTGACCCTATTTTTATTTAAGTTTTAAAACCACTGATACAAAGGAAATTTACTTGCAGTTTCTCTGTAACCTAACATAGTCTATTTTTGTAAAAGTGTCATATGGTGCTGAAAAATATGTCTATTTTCAAGTACTTTTATCAGAAGCATCCATAAAGCTTTTAATTCTTCACTTTCTGATAGTTCCTTCAATTCTACAACAATTCAATAATCCTTTTGTTTTTCTTTCTGTTAATTTTCTCTAATTCTTAGAAAGGAACATTAATGTCTCCCACAATTATTGTATTATAATCTATGTCCTTTTTTGCCAATTCAGTTAATTTTTCTTTATGAATTTAGATGTTATGCTATTAGAAACATAAATTTAATATATAAATGTCAGTTATTATTCTAACTAAAGAAATGCTGGTATTAGAGTGATAATGATAATAAAACCCATAGGTCAGTTACAATGTAGCTAGCTGGATAATATTAATATTAGCCAGCATCTGCTTCATTCTGAAGTGACTCAAAGTCAAGGAATGTCAGACCCTGTATAGATCCCATGATGTAGCACCCTTTAGGATAGTTCTGAAGTCTAGATCCAGGCCACAGACACCCTAAAGGCCATGCCTCAATAAATAAAACATTGTTGTTCAAGATCAAATTTGGAGTTTTCTTGGCAAGGATATTGGAATGGTTTGCCATTTCCTTCTCCAGCTTATTTTACAGATGAGGAAACTGAGGCAAACAGGGTGAAATGATTCGCCCAGAGTCACACAGCTAGTAAGTGTCTGAGATCAAATTTGAATTCAGGTCTTCCTGACTCCAGATCCACTGCATCATCTAGCTGCTCCAAATGTATTGTCAAATTTGCCTCCAAAAATCTTGACCTACTACTGTGTTATGATAGCATTAACTCTCTGGCCTTGATGTTTGGATACTACTACTGATGACCCATATGATGTAAATGAAGACCCAAATACATATTCCTCAGGAATCTCATTAGAGTAGGAGAACAAAGTACCTGGGAGCACCACTAAACCTTGTTTCTAATGAAGGAAGATAATCACACCTTGAGAAACATTAGCATCTTACTACATCCATCCTCTAACACAGCAGTCTTGGGAGCTGGAGTTCATCTTTCTCATGCCATCCAGTGAATGAGTTCAGTTTGGCTGTAGATACAAGGAGTGTCTGAGTGCTAGAATAATAATTCACATCCAACTCATTGGGACTTTCGACTTCCCCTAGGTTTTACTATTGTTTTCCTTATTTAATTGGTATTCATTAGCATTTCTCCAACATAGAATATCTCATTGAAAATATTTATGCCTATTCACAGAGCTGATGATCACTAAGGAGTGAGCAGTACTCTCACACACTGAATTCTCAAGTTAAACTGAGTGTTTTCCCCTAATCAGACTTGAAATTCTTCTTCCAAAACACATTTGTTGATGGCTGTTGGCACTTAAGTAAGCTCTCTGAAAGTGTGGTGGGTAGGGAGTTGCCAAGCCTAGCGGCCTGTGTGGGCTACCCAAGTCTTCTTACCTCACCTCCGAGGTCTTCGGTTGGCCAAAACCGGATGCTCATATGAGAGAAAGGACGTTCCAGAGTCGTACAAGGGTTGAGCTTTATTTCAGGGTCTCGGTTACAAGTGCAGGGGGGTCTTCCTTAGGAGGAAGAGGGGGAGATTTCCTAAGGAGGCTAAGATCTTAAGGGATTGGAAGTAGAAGTACAAGCGGGGAGAGAGGGGGAGGAGAGAGAGGAAAAAAGAAAAGCGGAGCCTGCTGTCCTCTTGGCTCCTCACGTGCTAAGAGAGCTTTCAGGCTTCCTCAATCCTACTTAACCTTCAGCCGCATAGTTTGCATCTGAATACCATGCTGTTAGGTAACTAGGTGTGCCCAGATCCGGGACAATCTCGAGGGCGGGGAGATCTCTCTCCCATCACGTTTCTCACGGGAAGAGGCGGAATTACTCGAGATAGCTCGGTTCACCTCGATCCCCTGCCGTTTCCTGGGGGGGTCTCGTGAGAGCTCTAAGATTTAGAAGCTCCCACCTTTACCCGCCCAAGACTGTCCACATGGAATTGAGCTTCCAATCCCAACAGGGAGTCAGACTTGGAGTCAGGAAATCTTGGGTTCAAATTCCCCTGATACTTAACTCCTACGTGCCTATGAGCACACAGTCTCTAAGGTCCTTTCCAGCCTTAACCTCTCAGTGTCAGTTTATTTGTATGTAGAAAGGCATCAGTAACAGCCCCTGAATCATGGAGTTATTATGAGAATTAAATGAGATCAGTGTAGAAACCTCCATACCTTATATAAATGTTAGGAATCATTAGGAAGGACAAAGGGAAAAGAAAAAGAAGAAAAAATGCTTATTGAATTATATATCCAAACCTAATAAGACTGGAGAACATATTTCAAAATAAAGCTATTCCATGCAATTAACATAAACCTGTGGCCTCCTGGTCTGAAAGTGGGATGTCCGGGAAGAAAAGGCAATACTTCCAGTCCCATCAGTTTACATTCAATGATGTTTACATTTCCCCTCCCCATGAAAAGTCCAACCTGCCCCTATTTCCCTCCTCCTCCTCCATATACCATGTTCTCTTTGAGAAGCTGGAGATGATCTTTTCACCCTGCTTGCTGGACCCACCCAACTGAGGAACCATGGCCGTGACCATGGTCACAGACTGAGGATCAACACGGACCCTCAGCTACAAAACAACTCATTTCATAGATGAGGAGCTGAAGGCCATGGAGGCTAAGGGTCTTGCCCAAGGTTGCAAAAGTTGCAAGGGACAGAGAATCTGAACTCAGCTCATCTGGCTTTGCTAAAATAGAGACCTCATACCGCATTACACCTATCAGATTGGCTAACATGACATAACAAGAAGATGACAGATGTTGGAGAGGATGTGGGAAAATTGGAATACTAATTCATTGTTGGTGGAGCTGTGAGCTGATCCAACCATTCTAGAGAGCAATTTGGAACTATGCCCAAAGGGCTACAAAAATGTGCATACCCTTTGACCCAGCAATATCACTTCTGGGTAGAAATGGGAAAGGGTTCCACATGGACATAAATATTTATAGCAGCACTCTTTGTGGTAGCCAAAAACTGGAAATCAAGGGGATGCCCATCAATTGGAGAATGGCTGAATAAATTATGGTATATGAATGTAATCAAATACTATTGTGGTATAAGAAATGATGAACAGGAAGACTTCAGAGACTTATATGATCTGATGCTGAGTGAAAGGAGCAGAACCAAGGGAACTTTGTACACAGAAACAACCACAGTGTATGAAGAATTTTTCTAGTAGAGTTAGTTCTTCATTGCAATGCATGCACTTAAAATATTTCCAGTGGACTCTTGAGGCAAAACACTTTCCATATTCAGAGAAAGAACTATGGAACTGGATCCCAGATAGAAACAGACCATTTTCTTTTGAATTATGTTTTGTTTTGTTTTATGGTTTCTCCCATTCATTTTAATTCTTCCATGCAACGTATATTTAATAGGAATGTACATGTAGAATCTATATAAAATTGTACACCATCTCAGAGAGGGAGTGGGGAGGGTAAAAAAATCTAAGATATATGGAAGTGATTGTTGAACACTGAAGACAAAATAATTTAATCTGAAAAAAATGAAATAAAATAGAGACCTCACTGACATAGTTAAGCCCCAAAGTCTCTACTGCCCATTGACTTTGGGAAGCATTGCTCTAGGGCACTGGTCTTATATTATTGAGCAGAAAACCTTATATAAAGCTCATTGAAAGGGTCCTTGGAACAAGATGTGATGGGGAATGATGGCACTCGGGCACTGTGGACCCTTTCTTTCCAAACTGTAGCTGATACTTACTAGTGTGTTGGCTTCCCCATGGAATGGGAGTTCTTAGGACTTTTCTGTTGACATCTCAATAGATGTACACTCCCTTACTGATTCACATCTGATCTCTTTGCTTCTGCGCTGCCAGTTCCAGCCCCAACAGGGACTTTGCAGGATGCTGAAAAAGTTACTGGCAGTTAATTGATCACAAACATTTTGGAAGCCTGATGTCTTTGTTTTTCTTGACCTCATTAAAGGGGCCCCCTGGTAACTTCTTAAACAGGTCTATTCAACGAATAGTTGTTGCCTCACCCTAAGTGAGTACCTTCAAAGACCTTGGCCTAAAGGGCCCAAGGTCTCCCAGTGCATCCTGGGCCATTTCCAGTCATCCTGAAGAATATCAGGTCACTGGATTCAGATGGCTCTGGAGGAGAAGTTAGGCTGGTGACCGGCACAGCCCTCCCTCACTCAAAACAAAGTCAAATACAGATGAGGAAACTGAAGCAGAGAGAGGGGAATGACTTGCCCAGGGCCACACAGCTGATATGAGTCATATTTGAACTCAGAACTTCCAAACTCCAGCACTCCATCTACTGTCCTCCCTGGCTGCCTCATAACTTTAAAGCTGGAAAGGCCCTGAGAGACCACGTACCAATGCCTTTCTTTTATAGATGAGAAACAGGCACAGAAGTTAAGTGACTTGATGTCATCCTTTGATTCAAAGCTGATTCATCCCTCATCCCAGGGAGGACGTGGGGTAGGCCCTCCCCACTGAACTTTGCTCTGAATGAACTTGACCGTAGAAGTCAGGGAGACTGAGCCAGTGGGTTGGCCTCTGAGGCACCTTTCTCTCTTCAGGAATCACTTTGACCCATTCTTTCTCCATCCTCTGGAATCAGCTCCTTCTGTGGGTGAGCCCAAGAGTGGGCGCGTTGAGCCTAGGGGTTCAGGTCTGTCTGCAGAGCAGAGTGAAGGCATGGCCTAACTTCTCACCTCTTCTGGGGTCAGCCACCATTTTCTGGTGGCGAAGGAGCGACTAGTTTTCTCCTCCCCTTCCTCTTTCCTCTCTGATAGGAATTGGTGGTGGTGGTGATGGGGGCTCTGCCTGGCCTACTGTCAAGAAGGGCCCCCAGGCCCCAGGAGAACTACCTGTTAGCCTGCTCTTTTCCTAAATAATTATCATATTTTTAGAAGCTCTCTTTTTTTAGAGGAGTAATTTTAATAGGATTTCTATGTTTATAGCTACCCAGGAATTTCCTGTAATAGTTGTCAGCTTTATGAGTCCCATTAAATAGGCTGTCTTTAGGCACAGAGGGTTCACCAAGTACTCTACTAATCCACCCATACAGCCCCAGTCCAAGTTCAGACCCTCATGACTCTCTCTGGACCTTTGAAATGGCCTTCAAACTGGTCTCTCTGCCTCAAGTCTCTCTCCACATTCCCAGCTGACCACAATTGAAGAAAATCCTGCCCCTCCCAGGAAATCTTGAGCTCAGATCTCCCCAGCCCTCAATTTATCCAGATTTACTTGGATCCATTTTCAACGTGCTTAGATATGCACATTTTTTCCCTTGATAGAATACCAGCCCTGTTCGGCCTAGAGGCCGATGGGCTACCTGAGTCTTACCTTTTCACTGGTCTTCTGCGGCCAACCAGATAAACATATTGAGAGAAGAGACTTTCCAGAGTCACACAAGGGTTAGGCTTTATTCCGGGTCTTGGTTACATGTGCAGGGTGAATTCTTCCTCAGGAGAGAGGAATCCTCCTCCTCCCAAGGGGCAAGGATCGCACAGCAAGAGGATAGGAGTGGAGGAGGGGAGGGCCCCTCCTCCCTCTAATGGCCCCTCAGCTCGAAGAGCCCCCGGAGGGGACTCTGCATCCAGAAGAGGGCCTTCAGGCTTTCCTGTCCCTACTTAAGCTCTCCTGCCGCATAGTTTGCACATGAATACCGTGCGTGTTCTCAGCCCCTAGCTAATTAACAACAGGTGTGCTCAGCCCACAGACCAATCTCAAGGGTGGGATGCTCTCCCCAGCAAGTTTCCCACTGAGAAGAGGTGGAAATGCACGAGATAGCCCGTGTTTCACGCCTCAATTCCCAGCTGTTCCCTGGGGGGCCTCATGAGAACTCTAAGATTTAGAGGTCCTTCCTTTTACCTGCCCGAGACTGTCCTCATGAAACTGAGCTTACACCCCTAACACAGCCCCTTAAAGGGAAGTCTTGTTTTGTTTTTTGTCTTTTTATCTTCAACATGTAGCATAGTGCCTATCACATAGTAGGGCTTCAAAAATGTTTGTTATTGGCATAACAGTCAGGAAAGTCTTCCCCTAAGAGGTGACACCAGAGGTAACCAGTGAAGGAAACTAGGCAATCTCTAGGGACCTGAAGACATTGGATTATTTTGTTCACGATGATTGATTTTTCATAGGTTTCAGGAATGGAAAGGACTGAAACAGTTATTTAGTCAAGCCTTTTCATATATTTAAGACATAGAGAAATGATGTGACTGAGCAAACTTCCAGAGGAAATGCCCACAAAACCAGAGGGAGAATTCTCCTCTTCTAGACTCAGACATTACCACTCTACTAAACAGATTGGAAAGCTTCTTTTCTTGCCTGGGCCCCCAGTGAGCACAGCCATGATGGTTTCATTCCAATAGGAGTTCCCAGGAGTCTTTGAACTGTTCCCAGGGAGCTTCATTCCCTCACAAAGGTGAGTCAAAGAGAAAAAACTCAGTGGTTTGATCTGCGGTCAGAGCTGGATGGGCCAGTCATCATGTGAGTCCATCAGTGCATGTGCTTTGACTAAGCCTTTCGTATCCATGGAAGGGGATCAAGAGAAAAGGAGTCTGGATTCTATTTCAGCAAGGATATAGTCCTAGGAAGGACATTCAAATACCGATCTTGTTAGCACTGATTCTCTAGGTTAGACTCCATGGCAACAGATCAAGAAGCCTCCCAATCTCTGCAAAATCCCAGTCATTGATAATTGGGATGTGTTGTTGAAGTATATTACCATTGGTGATGAGAGTGTTGAGGGGGAGAGACAGACAAAATGAGAGAGAGAGAGAGAGAGAGAGAGAGAGAGAGAGAGAGAGGGAGGGAGGGAGGGAGGGAGAGGGAGAGGGAGAGGGAGAGGAAGAGGAAGGAGGAGAGGAGGAGGAGAATGGGCAACAAAAATATATTGGCATCCATGTTGGATAAGGCCTCTGTGGAAGGTAAAGTTGGGAGGTCACAGATGTACTAAATCATATGCACTTCATAGAGGCACAAGAAGCTTGGCTTGTTATTTTTGGGTCAGCACAGTGGGGAAGCTGGGTCTAGGATCAGATCCTGGTTCCACTGTTGACTCAGTCTGAGACTGCTTTATGAGAAGGGGATGGGCTCAGTTCTAGCACTTGTCCTCTCCGTGGTTCAGCTCGGCGCTCCTCACACTTGATCCCTTCATCCTTCCCTCTCCCCATCATTCTTTCATAGCATCTCTTCCTCGCATCTATTGGCACCACACTCATCCACCTTCCACCCCCTTCCCACCATTTTTACCTGTCATCTGCACTACTGTAATAGTCCCCCAAAGAGTTCTGCTTTCAGTCCATTGTATCCAGTCATCGTCCTCCATCTGTTACCAAAGTGACTTTTCTAAAGTGCACATCTGGTCACATCATTCCCTGTGCTCCAGGA
The DNA here is from genome assembly GCF_028372415.1 of Notamacropus eugenii. Classification (NCBI taxonomy): domain Eukaryota; kingdom Metazoa; phylum Chordata; class Mammalia; order Diprotodontia; family Macropodidae; genus Notamacropus; species Notamacropus eugenii. The sequence goes on from NC_092874.1 coordinate 6,053,973, forward strand.
ACCTCACTGGCTCCCTATTGTCTTTGGGATGAAATAGAATCTCTTTGGTTTGGCTTTTAAAGTCCCTGGAATCTACTTCTAATCCATATTTCGTAATTGACTTCCCATTACTGCTGACACTACATCCCCTCACGAAATCACACATCTCCCACGATTGCCTTTGTCCAGGCTGTCTGGGCTCTCCCTTGGCAACTCTGCCTCATGGACTTTCTAGGTCCCTTCACAGCCTAGCTCAAGGCCCCCTCCTCTGAGGAGCTTTACCACCTGGATAAAGTGCTCTAGCCTTATAGTAAAATAATATTCTGTTTGTAAAAGGATGTTAGAGACCAGTGTCTACTGATAAGGGAATTCTCTGTTCCTCTTCTCAATCCCTTGGGGAAACAGTGGGACCCAGTGACTGACACTCTAGACTCCCCACTCCCTAGCAGAGGGGAAAGCATGGAATGAGAAAGACCATGGTCAGTGGGTACCAGTGTGCAAGAGGTTGTAACCACCTGGGCTGTAGGAGACAAATGCGGTGGCTGGTTCTGTTTGTGCAGCTGACAATAGAACTGATGGTGGCTCATTTTCCTGGCCTTTGCTGCACTCTCCTCTCTCAGTAGGTAGATGAGCTTCCCAATATTTCTTAAGAGTTCCTTTTTACAAATGAAACTAGTTTCTTTGAGATAATGTCGATCACCATGGCATTGCTACTGTACACATCTCATTACTCACTTGTAACCAGGAAGAAGCAATAGGCTGCACATCATGCAGATGGAAGAGGAGAGAAAGAGAAGACAGAAATGGATCTTACAAGTGCAGCAAATGTTTACCAGGGGAATCGCATTGAGAGGCTTGAGGAGAATAAAAGGATTCTGGATGTATGTTACTGTAACTTCCTAAAGCAGCAAAGACAAGTATGGATCCAGATTTCCTCTTTGCAAACAAAGTAAGTGGCTTGGCAGAGCAGGACCTGATATGGGAATGATACGTAGTCTTCCCATGGTGGGTTTGAAAGAAAAATCCTTCCTATGAAGGGCTAAGATTAGGGAGTGGCCAGAAAGTCTATTTCCCAAGAATGGACACTGAGGATGGAGATGGGGAAAAGTGCTAAGCATGCTAGTTTAAGAAGGATATCTCTAAGCTGGAGAATATTTGAGAGGGAGGCTAGAATGGTAGCACTGAATGAAGGTTTGCATGTATTTCACATGAAGATTGGTTATGGAACTGCAAATATATAGCCTAGAGAAGAGATGGTTATGATAGCTGTTGTTAAGGATTTGTAGGTACAACACATGGAAAATATGTTAAATCAATTTTTTGGCCCCAGAGGGTAAAAAAAGGAAAGCCAAAGTGGTAATGTGGCAAATTTTGGTTTGATATCAAAGGAACAAAAGAAGTTCTTCACACTTGTAGTTGGTTAAAATAAGATTGATTCAGGATTCTGGAGACTCCTGGAACACAAGTTCATGGATTTAGAACTAGAAGGATTTTAGAGGTCATCCGCCACATTTTATGAATGAGAAAACTGCGGCATGGCAAAAATGAGGTGACTTATCCTGAGCCACACAGCTAATGAGGGTCTGAGAGGCATCTGAACCCAGGTCTTCCTGTTTCCCAGTCCAATGCCTTAGCTTCTACCTCACTAAGGGTCTTCAAAGCAAGAACTCATGTTGTTCATACGGTTGTTCAGTTTTTTCAGTTGTCAAACTCCTCGATTCCATTTGTGGCTTTCTTGACAATACTGGAGTAGTGTGTCATTTCTTTCTCTAGTTTATTTTACAGATCAGAAAACTGAGGCAGTGTTCAATGACTTGCCAAGGTCACATAGGAAGTGTCTGAAGCTGGATTTAAACTCATTTCTTCCTGACTCTGGGCTCAGCACTCTATCCATGCAATACCTGACTGCCCTTAGGTAACATCTACTTGAATGATATTATTCATTCACCAACATTAGTGATAGAAATATGTTACGTATATTTTAATCTTATAAAGATGATATGATTTTGAAAGAGCTTTAGTGATCTAATCATAGACTTTCCAATTATATTAGAAATATGAATCCCAAATATTTGGGGGTAATAATTTATTACCCTGTAATAACTTATTAATACTGTATAGCATAATGTAATATTATAGAAATATACTCAATATTTAGAAAAACGTTTATATAAATTTAACAAAAGGAAATATGACAGAACACTCATCCTCTACTACTAATTATGGTAGCAATTTTAGTCTGTCTGGTGTCCAGATATTTATTTTTCCACACTAATATAAATATTTAGAAATAGTTTGGTTTTTTTAGCTGGATAACCCTTAAAGGTAAACACTGCAGGACAAGAGGCAGGGGGACTCCCAAAGAGTCAGTAGCTTCATCTTCAGTTTCTAGCCCACACAACTTGCTCGACAGTTAGGTTTAAATTACCGTAACAGAATATGCAGTCCATTCCTCCAGAATATAAGCTAGCCACCGAGCTGGAGACTCACATGGTCCAATGTTCTTACTGATTCGATTCGATTTGGACTGAACTTCCCAGCCTTGGGGGGCCCGGACGTGCTCCTGAACCCGCCACTGCCTTCTGAGTTGTCATGCCCAGGATAATCTGCTTTCCCTGACTGTCACTGAGGTGAGCTCCCTTGGCACCTCCTGGTCAAGCCTTGGCTCCTCAGAACGCAGCCCGACAGGACTCCGACCTCGTCCCTCCGGCCGGCTCCGTCATATCTGCCCCGGCTGGCTTCTCACAGGGGGCATCTCCGGCTGCCCAGCAGGCTCTGGGACGGGAGCCAGCGCAGCGGGTCTGCAGAGGGAAGGCTGGCCCAGTCGGCTGGTCCCCTTCTGTTGGGTCTCATCGGGGAGGCACCTCCAGCCAAAGGTCCCCCAGCTGGGTCGGGGCTCCCTGGCCCCGGCAGCTCCCAGGGACCACTCACGGGCGGAGGCAGGGGACGGAAGGGGCGGAGGTGGGCACTGCGGAGGGGACGGAAGGGGCGGAGGTGGGCACTGCGGAGGTGACGGAGGGGGCGGAGGTGGGCACTGCGGAGGGGACGGAGGGGGCGGAGGTGGGCACTGCCGAGCTCTGGGGGGTCGGAGAGGTCCCGCGGGGTGCGGCGGGGCGGTGACCGTCTCTGAGTGCCCCTATCTAAGCTGGGGGGGTGGGAGGGGGCAGGTCCTGCCCTGCGGGGGGTCACGGACCCCACAGCTCCGGAGGGCGGAGGGCTGGGAGGGGGGCTGCCCTCGGGGCCAAGGCCACCCGCACCCCGGATTCTCCAGCCCGAGAAGTCGGGGTGTCTGCTTGTTTTCCGTCCATCTTAGATCTCCCAGCGTGGCCCGCCTGCCCTCTCGGAACCTCGGTGTCTTCTTCTGCAGACCAGACCCGACCCTGAGGCCTGGAGGTCTGCTGGCTGACCCAGGGGCGGCCCCGGAGGGGACCCTGCGGCCCCCGCGCCTCGGGGGCCCGGCCTTTGGCCTCGGCCCCAGTCTCCCCTCTCCGCGTCCCCTTGCCTGGCAGCCCGAGGCTCCCAGGGGCCGAGGAGGAGCCAGGGGGCGGGGCCTCCCCTCGAGGCGCGTTCCGGACGTTCCCTTGTTTGCGCGTTGCTAGGAGACGGGGCTTCGCGGCCCTAATCCGGTTGGCGCTGGGGAGTACGGGCGGGAAGGGGGCGGGGCTTCACAGGGCGCTGGGGGGAGGATCCGGGCTGGGCGTCGGGGGAGGGGCCACTTATTGACAGAAAGGCGGAGCTCGGAGGCGGGGCTGCGAGGCTGGGGGCGGGGAGGGCAGGGGCGGGGGGCGGAACCTCAGGCTGGGGGCGGGGTCGGCGGCGCGAGGCGGCTTCGAACCTCGACCTTGTTTGGACGTCGCTAGGCGACGGGTCTAGGAGCGCCCAATCAGGAGCCGCGCTGGGCCTGACGCCACGAAGGGGCGGGGCTCTCCGCTGCCCCGTTAGTGCCGACCGGCGGACCGGCCTGAGGCGCCGGAACTCGTTTACCTCCCAGCCTCGCCCTCCGGACGGCCGCTGCCCAAGCGCTCTCCGACCGGGCGCGGGGTTTGGGCCGCGGGGAGGGGCTGGGGCAGGCGCTCGGCCCGCGCGCCGGCCCCTGACATCTCGACGACCCCGAGCACAGCGGTCCCGGGGCGGGGCGCAGGTGAGAGTGGCGGGTTCGGGAGAGGTGGGGAGAGGGTGGTCGGTGGCGGGGGAAAGTCAGCGGGGAGGGGCGGGGCGGGCGCACCTGCCCCAGGGGAGGGAGGGGCCGGCGGCCGCCTGTGCGCCTGCGCCACAGCAGGGGCGGGGCCCCGGTGTTCGTGCGCGCGTCCGCGCCGCTCCCGGACTGGCGGGCCACAGGTGGTGCCAGCCCAGCGAGCCGCTGTAGCGGGGCGGGGTCGCGGGGGCGCCGCGCGGCCAATGGGGGGCGGCGGAGGCGGGGCCTCGCGCGCCCGGCGGCCAATGGAGGCGGGCGGGGGCGGGGCGCGGCGGCCGAGTGCGGCTTCCCGGCGCCGAGCGCTCAGATCGGCCTCGGGAGCCGAGGCGGGCGCACGCGAGCCTCCGCCGCTGTCCGGGCTCGGTGGGTGCGCTCGCGGCTGAGCCGCGCCGGGGGAGGCCGGGCGGAGGGGGGCCCCGGGCGTCCCTCTGACCGCGTGTGTCCTTGGCCCCCAGCTCGGCGCAGCCGCCGCGGAGCCGCGGGCACCCCCGGGGGGCGGCGGCCATGGGCAACGGGCTGTCGGAGCCCGGCCCCGGCCTCCTGGCCGGCCTGCCCCCCTTCCAGTGCTTCCACATCGTGATCCTGGGCCTGGACTGCGCCGGCAAGACCACGGTGCTGTACCGCCTGCAGTTCGACGAGTTCGTGAACACGGTGCCCACGAAGGGCTTCAACACGGAGAAGGTGCGCGTGACGCTGGGCAACGCCAAGACCGTGACCTTCCACTTCTGGGACGTGGGCGGCCAGGAGAAGCTGCGGCCGCTGTGGAAGTCGTACACGCGCTGCACGGACGGCATCGTGTTCGTGGTGGACTCGGTGGACGTGGAGCGCATGGACGAGGCCAAGACGGAGCTGCACCGCATCACGCGGCTGGCCGAGAACCAGGGCGTGCCCGTGCTGCTGGTGGCCAACAAGCAGGACCTGCGCGGCTCGCTGCCGCTGGCCGAGGTGGCGCGCCTGCTGGCCGTGGGCGAGCTGGCCGCCTCCACGCCCTGGCACCTGCAGCCCACCTGCGCCATCATCGGCGACGGGCTGCGCGAGGGCCTGGAGAAGCTGCACGAGATGATCCTCAAGCGCCGCAAGGCGCAGCGCCAGCAGCGCAGGAAGAGATGAGGCCGCGGGCGCGCGTGGGCCCCCGGGGAATAAAGCTGTGGACGGTGCCTGTCTGTCTGTCCGCGCGCCCTGCGAGGAGGGGTCCGGGGCCCCGGGGTGGGGGGGGGCGGGCCCCCGCCCGGGCCTCGGGTGCCGGGCCGTGGGGCCCCTGGAGGCGCATGGGTTCGTTGTCCCGACGCGGAGCATGCTTTGGGGGGTAGTGTTCTCGTTTCTTAGAAGAGCTGGGCACCCCCCGGGCCTGGGGCGCCGCCTTTGTCTGTCGGGGGGCTCGCTCCCAAAGACGTCGGGCTGGGTCGGGGGGAACAAAGAGAGTCGTAGCCCGGTCCGGTGCCGACGGGGTCGGGGTGTGTGGGCTTTGTCTACCTTTGCAGTATTGGGGGAGGCAGCTGAGCTTTAGGGCGGCCCTCGGGCGTACCTCTTGTTTACAAAGTGGGCAAACAGGACGAGGAAAGGGGGAGAGCCTATTGTTGGTACAGTGCATCCGATGATCACGTTGGAGTGCGAGCATCCGAAAAAAGGCTGTAGCAGAACTTTGTCTTCTAAAGCGTGCTGGTGCTCTAGGAAACCAGGCTGGGGAAAAGCCCCGTCACTTCAATGTGAAAATGTGCTTTTTTACCAAAAAAAAAAAAAAGTCACCCTGTTCTACCAACCAGCAATGACTTGTAACTGCCATATGTTTATAAAACATCACCGTTAGTTCTCTGTGTAAAGAAACTTGATTTGTACAGCCAGCCACTGTTTGCTCTGAAGGCGACCAAAATGCACTTTAACGGGGTGGGTTTTGTTTTGTTTTGTTTTGTAGTGATACAGCTGATTTTATGGAACCTTGGTTTAAATAAACAAAAGTTAAAATTGCAGCAGCTTCCAGTGGAGATCTTTGCATGTTTCCTACCTGCACTAGTGACGGCCACTTAGTCAAGTCTTTTCATGGACACGTGGCTGACTTTCATGTCAATAAACCCAACCCAAGTCGCTGGGGAAGGAGTTTTCTTCGTTGTCTACTAGGCTGCAGAAGTAGGCCGTTAGGAAATGTAAGTTGTCATCCAGGGTATATTGTGTGTTAACAGGAGAAACGTTAGAGTAGCTTAGGCCAGGGGCAGCCACAGACATCCCAGAGGGCATCAGGGTCTCTTTGGGAAAGAACTGACTTTTTACCTTCTGTGCTAGGGCTCACACTATTAGATCATAATGGGAAGCAGTCATCCACGTGTCATTAATAAAACAATTGAATATTTAAGTGTTCAGCCTGCAACACCCTTTGAAAGGGCTTTCTGGAAGCTGCTTAGCTGCTGTGTAATCTGACCACCTGGTTTGTTTCCAGGTGAACAAATTTGTCTTCACCTTATCTCACCTATTGTAATTTTATCATCATGTAATTCCTGCTTTTCCCTCTGTCTCTTCCCGCTCTTGCAGCAGCTTGTCCCTTTACTTAAACAAAATGTACAGAAATGTCATGCCTTCTTTGATTGTGCCACTTTGTCACCAGCATTTTATCAAAGGCAGCAGACCCACTATGGCCTGCGTGTCAGTAACGCTGCCGGAATTCTCTTAAGTGATCGCTGAAGTGATCTTTGTGAGCATAGCAGGGTCAGGGTTCTGCGTTTTCCACCTCTGTTAAGGACTCTGGGATGACTTGGAGGCATTTAATCTTTCTTGCTCTCCTCCCTAGGTCCCAGAGGTAAGCCTGGGGCCTCTTTAAGGCAAAACTTTAATAGGTTCTACTGTGTGGGAAAGACTTCCAAGTACCCTCCTGGTGACCCACAAATCCCTGCACCTAGCCTGGGCTGATTAGGGAGGCCCTGACTGCCTGCTCTGGAGACACGGTGAATTCTTCTGTCACAGTAACCTGGTTCCAGTCCCACTGCTGCATCTTTTGAATAGTGAGTTACTACTGTTAAGGATACTTCGGGTAGAGCTCTTGAAAAAATTAACTGTTCAGTTACAAAACTTGTTTTCCTTTCTCCTGCTGTAGCTTAATCATTTTCACTCAGGTTCATAGAAAATTTCTTAGCAAAATTGGAAGGACTTTAGAGAAAAAATAATTACTCATTGTTCTTTATAAAACGACTTATTTCTGCAAGAGATTTTTCCCACTATTCTGACAGTTATTTCATTAACCCAGTATTTCCAGCCACCACCAAATCATGTTAGAATGAAAAACAGTTAACTTTCCAGCAGTAACTTTTTTAGGGTATAAAAGTACTCAAGGAATTTGGAAAGGGTATAAGCACAAAGAAATTGCTTTTGGGAATATTAAACTCCAAATTTTCATAATATAGGGGAAATGTCGATATTCATGAAGTTCATCCCTGACAAAATTATGGATTGAATGGATCGCTGGATATATCATGAGAGCTGTCAGAAACCAGGAGCCAATCTGTGAGGGGCTGCTAAGAATGTGTTTCATTTCAGTTTCCATAGAAAAGCAGGTTGACCTAAGAGATGTCATGAACTGGCCAGGGAGACTGCAAGGCAAGGTAAATAGAACCAGGGCCTGGAAGTTATTTGGGAAGCTGTGATATTGTAAATGCCATCCCCACCAAAAAGAGCAGGAGAGCATCCCTCCTTGGGGAGTAGGGGAAGGAGGGAAAGGTTGGAGGAGAAAGTATTGGAACAAGGGACCCCTGGGCAGATGACTTGGCTAAGACCATCCCCACTGGGCATCTTCCACCTCTGTCATTTCTCTCACACCTACATTTTCAGTATAATTCTAACTGTACTGTAACAATATATTTTCCATAAGAATACTGCTTTCATGTAATGGTTATTTTAAAATAACAGCACTAACGCAAACCAACCACCAATTTCTATACATTGCAAATATCCTCTGTCTGGTCTCCCAATCTTGGGGCCCTGGACCCTGGTGGACTTTGATCCCACCCAGCCTGGTGTCAGGGTTTTTCCCCAAGGCACAGCACTGGGCCTTCCCTCCCATCTCACACCCCACTTTTCATCCCTAGCTCTGGTGTGCCTGTTTTCTCTTTGTGCTGGCTTAGCCCAGAGCCTGGCACGTAGTAAGTACTTGATATGAATGACTGTCCTCCCTTCTTTGACTTTTGTTTTTTTTACTAAATGAAGTCGATGCACTCACTAGTAGGGGACTGCTTACTGGCTGACTAGTCTCATAATCCTCGCTCTTCTTTACCTGTAGTGCTTGAAGGCCACCAGGTCTTTACAGACATTTGCTTGTTACAACCTCCCAGTATCCCTCAGACTTGGGTAATCCTGGGGTGAAGTGTCCTCCTTTTGTAGACAAGGAAACAGAAACTCAAGTGAAAGGACTTGTCCGTGGTCCCCCAGCTTTCACCCAGGCCCCTCCTGTGTGGATGCCATGCTTCCTCACCTCAGCCAAGGGGCAGGCATTCTTTGGTCAGTAGGTCCTGTCCTTATTATGAAGGAACATCTTAACACGGAATTCTCTGGTTGAAGAAAGACTTAGGATGACCTATAGGCAAGCCAAAGGATGATGGGAAGAACCGTAGCCATATAGAGAATGCATCATTCACCAACAATAATTCATGTGTGAGGAATGGTGTAGATTATATGCCGCTCTCTTCTATGGCACCATACCCAGGGCCTGGGCACAATGGGGGTGGGGGTGGGGGAGCTCCTGGCTTTTAGTCTCCTTTAAGAAGTCTTGTAAAACATAGACAAAGTGGGCCATGGAGTATGGAGATTGACTTCCCTCTTGTAAGCATGTAATTCAAAATATCCCAGAGGAAAGTTATACTTAAAGGAGGAAAACCAACCATAGAATGAGCAACCATATGTACTCAAAGTTGTCCCTAAATCTTGGAATCACTGCTCACCCTGAGTCTGAAGGCCCTTCCCACATCTCCTCCCAGCATTCTGCAGTAGGCTCCAGAGTCTCTCCTTTCACAGCCTTTGCAGCCAAACTGGACTCTTGCTGTGTTCTGAGCTCAGTGTCCTTTCTCCTGCCTCTGAGCTGGCCAAGGCCTCCCTCTTACAACTACTACCTTTCTTCCAGATTCATCCTAGGGAGCAGCTCTTCTGGGAAGCCTTCTTGGGTGTTTGACTTTGGCAGGCCCTCCAATCCAGCCAGTCCCTTCAGGATTGGGAATTGGCATCATACTCCCAGGACCAGCAGGGAAAAACACAAAACCAAAACCAACATTCTTTCCCAGTCATTCTAAGAATATTTCATTCAAAACAAAACACAAGTTCAGACTTTTTAGCTATCAGGTCTTACAGGCCAGAATCTGAACTGGAGAGTTTTCATTGCTTATGAAAGTGAATTTGCCTCTAACATTCAATTTCATTGAAAAAGAGGGGAAAATTTCCCCCGAGTTCAGCTAGAAAATATTCTTAAATGTAACATTCCATGGAGTGGTTGAAGGAAAAGGATGCAGTTAAATGTGTTGTTTTTTTTAAATATGCATATTCTGAACTAATATATGAGGGCCTATAATATGCGTATAAAAAACAATTGGCTTCAGCTTTGTTTTCCATATCCAACATCCCTGGTTTAGGATTTTAAATAATCCATTTAGAAAGGGGGAAAAAAGAAAGTCTTGCCCTTTTTTAGGACCATAATTGTTGTGAGAGATGCACCCACTTCCTGACATCTCTAGGAGCCCCCTTATTCTCCCCCCCCAAAAACTGAAGCATTCAAGATCTAATCATCAATGGGTTAAGTTCTCATGCCAAGTTATGGATAGTAATTTCTTGTGATACCTGCCCTAGAGAGCAGAGCCAGTTCTGAAATGGGAAGTACCAATGCTTTGCTATGTGAGACACCTGATCCAGGGTGGACTATACAGAGGAAAGCAAGCTAGCTGGACCCAGATGGAGCCTGGGCAAGCCAAAGAAAGCAGGGCAAGAAAATACTGCATTGTGGTAAGTAAAGGGGGAAATGGAAATGGGGAGAGAGAGGTAGAAGGGAAAGAGGAAGGAGGCTGGGGGTGGGGAGGGAGAGCCAAGCTCAGAGGACCATAGAGAAGCTTGAGGAAATAGAAGGGTGATTCCCCACCGTGTTGTGGGATGGCTGTCTTAGCTAGTACATTTTTACCTTCATTCTCTTAGCTCAGTTGATGAAAAAACTAAGTTCCCTTTCTAATGGTCTATTTTTTTTCCCCATGGGTATCTTTTTTTTCTCTTCCATGGTAGAAACCTACAGTCAAGTTCAGGGTCACCAAGGCCTGTCGCCTCTCCCTTAACCACCTCTCAGATTCACCTATTCCATGGCCCCATTAATCCTGACCCTCGTACCCACGTTTTCAAAGCTTCAGGTTCAAGTGTGGCAGTTGTCCTTTGGTGTAAAATAAACAAAACAAAAAAACAACCCTGCTGTGTGAAATCTGAAGCTTTAAATGTCCTGGAGCTTTTATTCCTGTGCTTAGAGTTGACCCAGGATAATGGGGGAGCCCGGAAGCCTGGGCTCTCTGGGTAGCCAAACAAAGCGTATGGCCTGGGGCAAGTTACTTCTGCTTCCCTGCCCTGAGGCACCTTCCAGAGGCTCCCATCACTGGGGAATTTCTACATGGGTGTAAGGAGGCCTCACTTTCATGCTGTCTTTTTTTTTAAATTAAATTTTCTTCTGTATTGGGAACTTTGCCATTATTAGCTGAGGTTAACATTATGAATATTAAAAAAACAAACAAATTGTTTATGTAACCATGGACTTCTGTTTCATAGGTTTTAAAAGCTACATATCAAACTGAACACACTGGTAACACAAAGGCCCTGTCTGTGCCTTCTTTGGGCAGTTTGTGTCCTTCTCTGCATAGCTTTTATGTCTTTCTGTTGCTCTTGTCCCCCTCCTCCTCTTTTTCTTGTATTATAGGAGAAATTTCCATATCAGAAGTTCCCTCTGCTGATCCAATCACACGTCTGGATTGCCCCTTCCCTCTTGGCCATTCCCCAACAACAATACAAACAAAAAATTAAATTATTACCCGAGTTCCTTCAACTTACCTATTGGCCGTTCTCTCCAGTCTTTAAAACCCTGATGAGTCTTTTCTGCACCACTGCCAGGCAAGCATAAACACTGCACTCTCATATATCCTGACTAGCCCAACATGGCTCCCCGTTACCTACTTGATGGAGTCCAGGCTCCTCTGCCTAAGCCTGTCTGGAGTCCTGCTCCTGCTGCCTGTCCACCTTTCTTTCCAGCTCATCCTCTGCACTAAAGAAAGCCCTCCTCATGGGGGCAGGACTTGGGGGCCATGCCAGGGGGCTGCAGGTCAAATGGGGGTCCAAGTGTCTGTGGTCTTTCTGAGGACCAGCCATTCTAGATGGGGAGAGGTTCATTCCTAATTGAATGGTAAGACACTGGATTTGAACCATAGCAATCCTTGACAGTCATCTGAAAAAAGTTATAGAAAGGACCTTTGGCTTGAGTAGTGCATTACTCACACCTGCTTAAATGACCTGCCTTTGAACAGGTCTTTACCACTTGTTCTTGGGTCAGGTAGGCTAATTCCTTCATTCACTTAAGTCATCATTTATTGTGTGGTAGACACTCATTAAAACAGTCTTCAAGAAGTTTGAATCTAATAGAAGAGATGAAGCAGTTATGGGCAATACCATTCAATCACAGTGGTTGTAGAATACCATGGGGTACCAACTGAGAAGCTCTCTGGATTCCTTTAAAGGGGGGGGCCTCTCTCCTGGGGGAGAACCAAGAAAGGAGGAGGCAGCCTCTGGGCTAAACCTTCCAGGTTGGGACAGGACCCAAACCTAGACAGCTTAGCAGGGAGAAAGAAGAGGCAGTGAGGACGGGGCTTTTTGGAAGCTCTGGCAGTTCCAGAAAGAAAGGGGCAATTACATTAACCGACTGATGGGGGGGGGGGGGGGGGGGTTCAGTTTTATAAGGCACCATCAACAAAAACACTGTGACCAGTTTTTTTTGAGGTGGTTAGAACAAACGCCTCTGTGGGTACTCGGGCTGAAAGCAGAAACAAGCTGAGTGAGGATGGAACCCAGCCCGCCTTTCCCAAACCTTAAAACTATTAACTGTGCTGACTGCCCACAGCTGCGTGATGGCTGCAGTGCTGCTGGCCAATCAGGATTCATCCCGAAGGTCTGGGAGCCAGAGGCTGTTTGTTCAACTTTCTTCATGGATCCTAAGAAGAAAATTCATTTTTATTTCCCATCACATCCCCATCATTCCTCTTAGCAAAGGAATATAACGAAGCCAAACCAATCAGCACCTGGATGGGTCTGACCCGTGGGCCTTCTTGAGTACCTGTTACCAGTGGCCCACCTTCTCTGCCACTGTGAGGCGTCCAGGTGAGTGCTCCTTTCCTTGATGTTCGTTCTCTTTTGTGGTGTTGTGGAGGTCGCTGAATTGTTCTCTGGGTTCTGCACACTGTCTTCATCAGTTCACAGAGTCTTCCCAAGCTTCTCTCCATTCCCCTGCCTCTTTCATGATGGTCCCCATTTTTTTCAACCATTCACAAGTCAGAGGAGATTTGTTTCCAGTTGTGTCTTCTTGTTACCACAAAGAGGGCTGCTTTGAATATTTTGCTACATGTATCTCTTTCAATCTACTTCCCATTCAAGAGAAATCTTTGAGAGCAGAGGTCTACTCTTAGAAACCTGGGGGTGAGAGGGAACCTTTGTCCAGGGTCATGAGTGTGCTGGGAGCTGGCTCTTCCCCCACTTTATGGTGCTTTAAAAAAGCAAATATGCCTATCTACCTATATTGGCACGAATACCCAGGTCACTATATACGTGTCTATGTATGTAGACTTAGGGCGATGGTTTGGTAGAGCCTGGGGGTACCAGCTTTGTATTGAAAGATCAGAGCAATTCTGAATGAAGGGGAAGCAGTAGGTGTCATGACCCTTGGGGAAGAATTTATCAGGGACTTTAGGAAACAAGGACCAACAGAAGAGTCCCAGCCTGGAGGAGGGCTTGCTAAGGAAGAAACAGTGCTTCCTTCCTTTTTCCTTACAGAAGGGCTTCTTCTGCTCAGACAGCCTGGACAAACCAAGCCAGCTTCATTCCCTCACTCATCTGTCCACACCCCCTGCACCCCCAGCCTTGGGGTTGATTCTCAGGAGAACACAGAGACAGGGACCCCACTGGAGGCCAAAGTGCTGGGTACTGTTTTCAAAGGAGGGAATTCGAAGACTTTTCTTCCTCCGTCGTCTGTGCCGGATGTGGCTGCAAACCGATGATAATGGAAAGTGAAGGGGTAGGGCCATCCTAGCCCCGGGCTCGGCACTTCGGGCCGCCGGAATTCTCACGAGTTACCGATCACTTTCCAAACATCGGGCTGGAGGGCGTGGGGCCAATTACCAGTCACCGGGGAGGGGCCTCACTCCTCCTCCCCTGGACTTGGCCCAAGTTTTCCTTGCTGTAGAAACAGGGCGGAGACCTGGGACTCCCCACCGAGGTTCCAGTGCCACAATCCGTGGGGGGAGGGGCAGAGGAACCCCGAATTCCATGTTTCAAGTTGTCATTTCTTTCCAGCATCTGTTACTGAAAAACAATAATAGGTATGAGTAAAACCACTACTGCCCCACCCAAAGGGGTAAAACCTGGAAGCAGCGGGGCAGCTGCCTCGCTGGCTGGTATTGGTATTTCTGAGAGGTTAGAGCAACATGACGGGAGAAGTGGTTCCCCTTCCCCTCCCCCACTCCTGTGGAGCATTTTGGGGAGACATCGGAGTGTGTGTCCTGACTGCTTTGTGCGGGGTTTCAGTAGTTGTGATGAAAGGTTCTTGTAGGCAGCCCAGCATGGCCAGGTGGACAGAGCACTGGACAGCTTCTTGACATCCCCCCTCCCCCCAGTTACGGAGTCTCAGCTTCCTCATTTGTAAAATAATACCTGTAGTGTGTCCCTCCCAGGCTTGTCAGGAGGAAAAACATCGGATGACGTTTGGAATGACCTTTGCAAGAGATCATTGTTATTTTCTAAAACCCTGTTCAGGACTTCACTGCACAACCCAAGTCCTTCCAAGCTCTCTCCCCTCCTTTTCTAGCCTCATGATAATTCAGTTCCTGACCTTCGTACTGTACCAGAGAGTATATAAGTGATTTTACTTCACAGCTCATGTCATAGGAAGAGATATTGAATTGGAGTTCAGTCTTCCTGCCTTGGATGTGATTAGACCTGACCAAAGCTGTCCTCCTCCCAGCCCCCTCTCTGAACCTGGCACCTGCCCCATGGGGTTGTGGTGAGCATCACTTGAGATTATGAATGAGAGAACTCTACAGAGATTTCTGGGGACTCTCTGGGATAGTGACGCCCCTTCCCTCCAAATGAGAGCAGTCAACAGTCCATCTTGTGAGCTGTTGGAGGAAGGAAGGGAGGAGTTTGTCCTCTGGTACAGAGCAGATAAGGAGGGTTCTGGCAAGGGTGGGGTTGGCAGCGATGACTTCTGTGACACCACCGAATGTGTTTTCTGTAACAAGAAGTGACCTCAGGCTTTGCATAGCTGTTCTCAGTCATACCTCAAATTTTGCCATGTGGTACCACTGTGGAAGACAGATCCTGGCCTAGATAAAGCTCAAGGCTGACTCAGTGAAGTTTTTCTGACATGATACCTGTGCTGGCCAAGCAGCCAGAATCTGTCATCAAAGACAGACTAAAGGAGATGCCATTTATGGGGGCAAAATCTAGAGAACAGAGATGGGGGTGGATAGTGGAAGGAGTTAGAGTGAGAATGTGAGCAAAACCGTCTCATACCCTGACAGCACCACTCAGACCTCTGCCTGGCCTATGTGACTTCCTCTGGGGTTTGGATCTGTAGGCCTGGGAGGGGTTACAGAGAATGACTAGCCATAGCACTCCAGACACTACTGTTTAGTTGTAGGTCTGGGGACTTGGTGGTGAATGCATCTTGGGGTCTAGAGAGGAGCTTAGAGGCAGTTGCAGGTGCCAAACAGGCTGCCCCCAACCACAGTCCCTGGGCAACATTCCCAAGAGAGATCAGAACCAGATTTTCATGTAGTTGGGAAACAGTTAATAAGATAAATACAGAGATAGTAGAGCACAGGTAACGTCAACATGCAGCCTACAAGGACCCTGATGTGCTGTTTCATGCCCAGTGTCTATTTGAGTCTGACATCACTGCTCTGGTCCAATGCCCTCAGTCAGCAGATGAGAAAATGAGATCCAGAGACAGAAGACTTGACAAAGGTCACAGGGACAGTGAATAGCCAAACACTGTAAGCCCAGCCCTTCGTGCAACCTGCCATCTTGGGCATGGTACACCCCTCTCAGGGTCGCCATTTGCGTGTTCTCTCAGTAGGGCTGGTCCTGGCCATGTAGGTATGATGAGGTGTAACAAAGATACAGGATCCTATCTGCTGGTGACCAAAAACAGAGGATCTCTGACATTTCTTGTAAGACCCAGTGTTGTCTTTTGGTAACTCCCAAACACCTCCATGCCTTCAGCACTCTGAAATCAGAAGGGTTTGACTTGGTAAGTGCCCACCTGTGGCTGGTCCAGTCTTTCCTAACATTTCACTTAGATGCACATTCTCTGTCTGTTTTCTTCTTTGAATCAAAAGCTCCCTGAGAGCCATGTCTCCATTGTGTATGTGCAATAGCCATCTCCTTGTAGGTGAGACTCAGTGTCAGTCAGGAGTAACAGGTGCCATGATAACCATCCCAAGCAAGGTCTCTCAGGTGAGTTATCATTTACTCTGCACCAGGAGGTGTCTGCAGAGTGGAAATTTGGGAATGGACAAACTTGGGAATGGACAGAGAGGCCTTGGATAAGCTTCTGGCTAATGAGCCCTCTCTGGGAAGGGTCAATCTTTCTGTTAGGCTTAGATTCAGAGCATATGGAAATCAGATTGAAGCATCAATAGAGCTTTCAAAAAAACCCCTATTTCATTGTCACTGTTCAATTCCACAATTTTTAAGTGCCTGCTATATACACGGCACTGGTTTGCCTTAGAAGGATGCAACTAAAAAAACAAACTGTTCTTGCCCTCAAAGGGCTTCGGTTCTGCCAGCCTGATATAGTACTCATACAAGTAATTTTGAGAGGGAGGGAGGCTGGGGGAAGGATGTAACACTTGTGTGGGGGGGGTGACACCTGAGCTTTGCTTCCTCTTTCTATGCTGTCTTAGAGTACCTTCTGTCGACAGAGAGATGGAGCTGGGCTGAGCCCTGTGTGGAGTCCCGAGGAAACCTGCAGGTGGAGGAGTTCCCCAACTGGGTGGGGAAAAGGGCAGAGCTTCCACTGGAAGGGCCCGCAGCTGCTCTGGCCATCCAGCCTCTTCCTGGAGGCTGCCTTACACACGATCGAGCACTTGTATTTTCCTGATTTACTCACATCTGGATTCTGAGATGAAGAAGCTGTTTAGGACTGGGGTGGATCTATTGTGTTCCAAATTCCTGGTTAACTTGACTGGATTCACTAGCCTTTACATCTTGTAGTTTTTTGGCCCCCATCCCACCCTGGGCTGCATTTGTCCCTGCTCAGACTGCTAGGAAAGACTGAGTAAAAGGGGACACACCCTTTCCTCTAGGGCTTGGGGATCTACTTCCCAACACCTCCCCTTTGGGACCTTTCTCCCAGAGGGAATCCGGGTAGGTTGGAGTTCAGCAAATTGATGAAGATTTTATTGCAAAATTCATTAAAACAGGGTTGCTAAAAGTGGTTTTCCCCTCCCCTTTCCTCAGGGAAGTCACAAGCAACATTTCCGCTGTCATAGTTTACCTAGTTAAACAGACCTCGGACTTTAGAGTCTTGGGAATAGCTGTCAAGAGGTAATTTAGTAAGTTTAATAGAGCTGCAATTCCCTAATGAAAGTTACAGCAGCATGGAAAGTGTAAGGCAGAGGAAGGAGCTGAAGAAGAGAATTCCCCTCTTCGACGTAGCATAGGTCTTTGCCATCCTGTTCTGTAACTACAGGTTCTTTTAATTTAATTTAATTTTTTTAAATTAACAATCATTTATTTTTCTCTCTCTCTCATTTCAAGGAAGAAAATGAAAAAAAAAAACTCTGGTAACAAACATGAATAGTCAAGTAAAAATATTTCTTCCTGAACCCACCCCCTCCATCAGGAGGCAGGGCCATGTTTCATGGGTCGTCTGGAATAGTAGTTGGTCCTTACATTATACAAAGTCCTCACGCTCTTCTTTCTGTTGTTATTGGGTCCTTCTCTTGATTCTGCTCATAGTATGGCATCAGTTCATACGAGTGAATCTCCCCAGGCTGCTCTAAGACTATCCATTTTGGGATTTCCGATGGAATAATTGTATTCCATTTTATTAATATACCCTGATTTCTTTAGCACTCCCCTATTAATAGACACCCCCTTAGTCTCCAGTTCTTGGCCACTAACCAAAGAATAGCTATTGATATTTTTATCCATATGGGTCCTTTTCCTCTTTCTTTAATGTCTTTGGGGTTTATGTTCAGTGGTATCTGAACTGGGTCAAAAGGACTGTGTAATTTAAAACCTATGCTTTTATGTTTCACTCCTACTTTCCAATTCTCAGTCTAATCCCACATGGATGGTCTGGGGTGGGGAGATGTTCCTCCACTCAGAGTACCAAGAGTAACCCTAAAGGACTGGGGTTAATTCCCAATTTTACGTCCCACAGGTTCTTCAATGGTTTGTCTTCACCATCACCCCCGGTACCAATAGCTATATAATTTGGAAAAAGGTATTTCCTGAGATGGTAACAACAGTTGGTAGAAAGAGTCTCCTCCAGAGACTGTGCCAGAAAAGGACCCTGGAGAGAATGGACTAAGATCCTGAGAGCACATGTGGTCCGTGGTAGTCCTCACAAAGGCTACATGTCTGTAATTCTCAGCAGTCTTCAAGAACTGGGAGCCTTATAGAGTCATGAAACTGCTTCTCTTCTCAGCCCCCCACATGGGGGTATGAAGCAGAATGAGCTGAGGCTCCTCTGGGGTTACTGCTGCCACTGCTGAGGGGAGGGAGTCCTTATCCTCTGACTTTTCAAAGTTCACACAGTCATCTTCTAGTCAATGGCAGGAGAGACTTTCTTCCTCTCGGGCAATGACCGCTCAAGGACTTGCCATCAACCTGGTCTGCTGTTGGCATTCCGAGCTTTTGAATTGCTTTGATGTTTCACCCATTCCCCATGGTTCCATGACTGTTTGTCTTTAGCAATAAAATGATTCAATGGCTTTCATTTCATTGTTACTTGGTTCACACATTTGGCTGGTGGATCACAATAGAAATACCCATGGCTTTGTTCACACTCAAGTCACGTCTTTGATTCTGTAATCACATCGGCATTCTCACCTGATGAAGGGATGACCAGGGTATCTTTTTGCTTTATTTATCAGGTTTTTGGGTTTTCCCTTAATTTCTGCAGTATTCCTGAAAGTGAAACATAGAATCTACTTCTAGGTTAAAGGTTTTGATTAAAGTTTACGGTCAAACCTGGGGGACACAAAGAGAACAGAGGGATTGCCCTGCTCTCAAGGGGCTGACCTTCCTCTCACAATCAGCTGCCATGTGACATGGAAAGAAATGTTCATAAGGGCTTTGGACCAACCATCTCCAAGATGGGGCACCTGGGTGTCATACTGGACCTGGAGTCATCAGGAACTGAGTTCAAATCTGGTCTTAGATGCTTCCTAGCTGTGTGACCCCGAGGCAAGTCACTTCACCTGCTTTCCTCAGTTTCTTCATCTATAAAATGAGCTGGAGGAAATGGCAAATCCCTCCAGTGTCTTTGCAAAGAAAACACCAAGAGTCAGACATGACTGAAAAATGATTAAATAATAACAACAGTGATCTCCATCATGGTTTTTTGAAACAAGAATCTTCCAGTGGGGGTGGGAGAGGTGTACTGTCAACCACTCGATCCCCCTGATCTGTGAACCTAGAGCTCCAGAAATAGCTGCTGCCTCTGCCCCTGCTGCTGCGCTGTGACCACTCTACTCTCTCACACAGGTCCCACAGGTTTTTTCCACTGACCTTCCAAGTTCGTTTTGGGTTTGTGAAGTCTGGAAACTGCTACAAGTGCCCAAGATTCAGGTCCTCCCACCCCACTCCAGGCCTGCTCAGTTTCTATCAGTGCCAGCATGCTCTGCTCCCACCATGGAGCAATAGACACCTCCTGTCGACCTTCCAGGCTGTCTTGGTCTGGAGATTTACTTCACTCCATCATTCTGTGGGTTCTGCAGTTCCAGAATTTATTTAGTCATTTTTAACAGGTATTTGGCTGGGCTTAGGGGGAGAGCTCAAGCAAGTGCCTGCTTCTACTCGGCCATCTTGGCTGTGCCTCTGTGTGTCTCTGTCTCTGTCTCTGTCTCTCTGTCTCCTCTCTCTTTCTCTCTGTCTCTGTCTCTGTCTCTGTCTCTCTGTCTCTCTGTCTCTCTCTGTCTCTCTCTCTCTCTCTCTCTCTCTTTCTGTCTCTCGGGGATATTTTCCCTAACATGAGTTGAGTTGTCTGGATTAGAGATGAAATCATGGATTTGTGTTGTTTTGTTTCTCCTCTTTGCCAGTCCCTGGAGAGGGTCATGTTGGCTGGCCTTGGACGCCCCTAAGCAGGCAGCTACTTTTCTTAATATCAGGTGTAAGCTCTTGGGCCGTAACTGTTCTGCTACTTCATTCTGGCTCATCATCATGATCAATTGTGTGTGGCCTTCCTTCCAGGGCCCTGCCCATGGCTTTGATTGGCAAGCTTTAGGCTCTTGGATGGTCTTATTTATTTACATGACCAGTCCTAGACACAGAGGTATTCTTTAGTCTTGGTAGAGATTCTGTTCTAAAATATTTCTACCACCATCATTTCTGGTTCATATGCTGGCTTCTCACTCACACTTGTACATCTAAGGAATTCAGGATTTGGCAGCCAATGGGTCTTTTCGATGACCTTTTATGTGGTTGTCTTGCACCTTCTTAGTTGAACCTCACAGAGTCCCTGAACCAGCGATTGTCTCATTCCCAGTTACTAAGTTCCCATCCCTGGGACTTGGAAGAATGGATGAACATAACCTCCAGCAGTCTGAGGAGAACTGGGCTCAGACTCCTCTGTGGGGAGCTGAGTATGTGCCCTTAGAGGTTCCAGGGCATAACCAACTCCATTCCACACTGATTTATCAAATACGTTCAATGGACTGGAAATTGTAGGGGAGATGGGGGTACAAAGCCAGGTTCAGTCCCCCACTCAGGGAGCTTATTCTTAGGGCCCCAGCTTGTCATATGCCACCCTTATCTAGTAGAGAAGCTCAGTTGGATTCTCATTTAATCAGGAAAGTAAAAAATCTATTACATTTGAAACTCAGAGAGAATGCAGCACCAGCAGCATTATGCAAGGCCTGCCTAAGCAAGATGCCTTCCCCTCCTTCCCTCCCAACCACGCTAGGGACCCAGAGCCAGCCAAGGAATGATTTTTCCCTATATCTGGTTTAAGAACCATTCTCTCATTCAAAAGGATGACTCGCAACTGTTCTCAGTTTTATTTTCGATTTCTAGTGTATATATTCATGAAGCTCAGCACTGAGATCGTGTGTGCCTCCCACCATCTAGACACTGGGATTGACAGGAGACTATGACTTGGACATGATCCCAAATGTCTTCATTCTTCTCTTGGCCTGGATCCTGGCTGTCTCTGTCTCGTTAGGGAGACAGCCCAGCCTGGGACATGGCCTGGGGACCAGCTTGGTTGAGCCCAGACAGACTCAGCCCTGGTTTGGCTGCCACTGGAGCTGCTGGGCCCTGAATTTAGCACTGGCAAAGGAATCCCTGCCAGGACAAAATGACAGGTCCTGTAGGGTATTGGAACATCACATTTAAGCCAAGTCCCAAATAGCCTTGGAATACCTTTCAGACTGTGTCACATTTGTGGGGATAACCTGTCTTGTTGAGTCAGAGAAAAGTTTACCTGATGATAAGTCATTTTTACAATAACCTCACCAGGCCTGATGTTTATAATGTACCATTACCTAATTGTGATAATATTGATATTTACATACAGAGTCTCAGGAAGTCAGTAATAAGTGTTATTAGTCCCTGTGCAGAGATGGAAAAGGTAAAACTAACAAACACAAAGGCTTGGAAGCCTTCTCTCCAAGTCAGTCATTCAACAGAGATTTATTAAAGGTACTTAGGAAAAACAATGGTAATCTCAGTTGTCCAGTACAGCAGGACAGACTTGCCTCTGTGAACACTTGCAACTCTTGGGCAACACATTCCACTAACATCCCTTTGAAACTGCCTGAGCTCAGCAGCCCAGGTTTGGAGAGTGGCTTCTGAGCACTGGGGTCCCTCATACTGGCCAGCCCTCTCTCTGGATGCTCAGTGGGTAACTGATCTGAAGATGAGTTAACAATGAGAAGTGGCACCACCAAAGCAGCATTCTAACATGGCAGTTGTCAGATGGGCTGGTGTTTCTCACACAAGTCTGGGAATACTGTATGAGGAAGTATACTGAATAAGGAAGTCTGTTCTGGGAATTCTGTGTAAGAACTGGAGCCCATGCAAGGAGTCCCAGGGACTTGGGACTTTCCAGGCTTGAGAAAGAAAAATGGAGGCAGGTCAAGCTACTTTCCTCCACACTTCTTCCTTTCCAGGGTTGTTCTGGTTGGTACTAGGGTGGTTTGGAAGGTCTGTGTACAACCCTCTTAAAGGTAAGGCACAGCTTGCGATGAGGATGTATTTCGGGTGTGTGAGATGAGAGCAGAGAGGCTTGTGCAGGGAGAGCTTTGAGGCTGGGAGTCATTGACCAGATGGGTGATGACTGTTGAGTTGTGACTGAGATGATGGTGGGTATCCTAGGGTTAGGGCTTAGGGTGTGGTTGGCAGTAAATATCTACATACTCTGTGCCAGCAGGGAGCAAGCAGCACTTGCTAGATTCCATCTAGTAACGCATTGCCAGGTTATAGACACAGCTGAGCTAACCTCTGGATTTCTGTATGTGAAGGAAAGTTCCTTGAAAAGTGAGGAGGGGTTCATCAGACACCCTAACACTAAAGACTTGGTTGCTGAGGCCCATGTTGTAACTCCTGTGTTCAAATTGATCTTAGACACTTCCCAGCTGAGTGACCCTCAGTGTCCTCAGCTGTAAAATGGAGATTGTGGTCAGGCTCAAACGAGACAATCTTTGTAAAGCTCTCAGCCAATGCCTGGCATAGAGGAGATGTCTGGCCAGTGCTCCCTCACTCATGCACTCCCAGAAGTTGTTAAATGCTGTTGGCTAGAATTCCAATGAACTTGGAATTCTATGTGACTAAGACAGTCTTCAGTTTACAGATAGATGATAGATGGACCTCAAGCCAAAAAGGATGCCATTGGTAATAGCAGAGGTCCTGAGGGAGAGAGTGAAGAGCTAACCACCTGTAGCCTGTGACATGGAAGGTATTCCTGTTCATGAATGCTGGGTAAAACAGCTGCAGAGGTCCCTCTTGTTCTGTAGGTCTGAACATCTGTGGTCTAGCTTCACTGAACTCTTCTCAGGCTGATAGGAACAGAGCGCTTCTTTTAGTTCGACACCTTCCCGAGCCCCAACACACTGTCTGCTTCTAGAGGGAGGTTTAATGCAGTGACCCCCAAATTATCTTGATCATGAACCCATTAGTGAAAAATTATTGAGTATCCCCCACTGAGTGCTTATTTACTCATTTATAAATTACTAACCTGTACTCAAAATTAAATACATTATAAACTTTATAAAAATAGAAGTTAAAAAGTCTGAGAAAATGAAATAATATTGATCTTAGGGTCAATAGGAAGCCGCTGGAATTTATTGAGAATGGAGTGGGTCCTGCACTTTAGGAAAGTTCTTTGAAAGATGAATTGTAGTGGGGAGACACTGATAGTTGGCAATGAAAAGTCTATGAAGTCCTCATACCGTGTTCCTTGATGAGCTCACCAATGTAATGAAACACTAATAAGCAGGCTTGCTTTGGGTGTCCCACTGGTAAGTCCAGCTCAACATGTCTAAAACCAAATAAATTGCCTTCATCCTATGAATCTCTCTGCCTTCCCTTTTTCTGTTAATGACCCAATCATCTTGCTTATCACCCACTCTGGGAACATTTGTGCCATCTTCAACTCCTCCTCCTCTGCCCCTCACGTACAGTCAGACATCAAGTTTGGCTCACCAATCATCTCCTCTTTGTTTCCACTGCCACCAACCTAGTGTAAGGCCTGGGCTACTACATGTGGGTCTCTAACTAGTCTCCCTGTCTCCAGTCTTTTCCTTTCTAGCTCAATATAATATTGCTGCTAAATAGGAACCACAGAGCGCAGCTCATGGACCAGATGGCAGTTAGATTCCCTGTGAATGGTGAGATCTTCCCCTCTTCTCCTGTGCATGAATAACATTATTCTAATTTTTCAGGTTCTCCAACATTTCAGAGCCTCTATCTATCTATCTATCTATCTATCTATCTATCTATCTATCTATCTATCTATCTATCTATCTATCTATCTATCTTTTTTTATCAGCATGTTACTTTTTATTAGCTACTATTGAGCCTGTACTTATGACATGTATATATCTTCATTTGATTACATCACACAAATCACCAAGCAGCACAACCCTTCTGGAAATGCAAATGTTCTAATGAACATATAGATAGGTAAAAATGAAATAGACATCTAAGGGAGACATCAACAAAGTTTCTTTATTTTTTTTCTCTTTTTTAATTTTTAAAATTTTTTTTATTTTTCAAAGAACTGTTTTGTTCAGTGAGCTTTAGAACCTTCTCCTCCATTTGGCTAATTCTGCTTTTTAAAGCCTCCTTCTCTTCACTGGCTTTTTGGACTTCTTTTTCCAATTGAGTTAGCCTCTTTTTAAAGGTATTATTTTCCTCAGCATTTTTTTGGTTCTCCTTTAGCAGGCTGCTGATATGCTTTTCAAGCTCTTCTATTGCCTGAATCTAGTTTAAATTCACTTTGGAGGCCCTGGAGGCAGGGGCCTTGACTTCCTGTGACAGTATGCCTTGTTCTTCCTCATCTGGAAGGATGGGAGGAGACGCCTGTTCACCAAGAAAGTATCTTTCTATGGTCTTATTTTTTCCCCCTTTTTTGGGCATTTTCCCAGCCAGTTACTTGACTTCTGAATATTTTGTTAAGAGGATGGTCCTATTGCCCCTCCTCTCCCCAGTACCTTGTTCAAGACTGAGATTCAACTCAGCTATTTGTCTCTCCCAGGGGCTTTGGGTGGGGGCAGGGCTGCTAATCAGGGCTGAGGTTTAGATCAGCTGCTCCCTACCACCAGACACTTTAAGCTGAACTGTCTGGACGATGGACCCAGGTTACTTCCTGGCTGCGGAAGCTGCCTGCAGTCTGCTGCTGCTGTCATCACCTGGGGCTATTGCTGGAGGAAACCTGTTCCCCTCTCCTCCAGCTGAGAAAGCCCTCCCACACTGACCTTTGGAGCTTTCTTTGTTGCTTGTGGGTTGAGAAATCTGGGGCCTTCCCTACTGGGAACTCTGCCCTGGAGATCTGTTCAGGTTCTCCTCCTCCTAGTGCCACATGGGCAGGGCTGGGCTCTGCTCCACTCAGCGTCCCATGAGATAGACTTTTCCTGTCAGTCTTCCAGGTTACCTTTGGCTGGAAACTTCTTTCGCTCTGTTGTTCTGGGGCTTCTGCTGCTCTAGAATTTGTTGAGGGTAATTTTTTACAGTTATTTTGTGGGCTGTGGGGGAAGTGCTAGAATATATGCATCTTTCTACTCTGCCATCTTGGCTTCACCCCCCCCCCCCGAAGTTTCTTTATTTGAACCACATTAGATCAACATTCTAAAATTCACTTCTAAGACCAACTGTCTATTGTTTTCTTTTTCTTTTTAAAAAAATTTTAATTCTTAATTCTCTCCCTCTCTTTTTCTTGCTCCCTGACCCACCAAGAAAATGAAAGAAAGGTAAAATTTGTCATAAATTTGGACAGTTATGTAAAACAAATTCCAGAATTAGCTTATGTAAAGAAAAAAAAGAAAAGGGAAGAAAATATGCTTCAGTCTACACTTTGAGTTGCTCTCTTATCTAGACATGGAAAGCATCTGTTATCATGAGCCCTTTGGAATTGTGGTTGGTCATTGTATTGGTAAGAATTTCTAAGTCTTTCAATGTTGATTATCTCCACAATATTGTTATTGTATGAAGTATTCTCCTGGTTCTGCTCACTTCACTTTGCATCGTTTCGTAGAAGTGTTTCTAGGTTTCTCTGAAACCACCCTCTTCAGCATTTCTTACAGCATGATGTTCTTGTTGCTCAGCCATTTCAGTCATATCTGACTCTTTGTGATCCCATTTGAGGTTTTCTTTGACAAATATATTGGAGTGGTTTTCCATTTCCTTCTCCTGCTCATTTTACAGATAAGGAAACTGAGGCAAACAGTGTTAATTGATTTGCCCAGATAGTGTCTGCATCTGATTTTGAACTCAGGTCTTCCTGCCTCCATGCCAGGCACTCCGTCTACAATGCCATGTAGCTGCCTTTACATCATAATCGTATGTCATCATCTTCACAGGCCGTAGCATAATCAGTTATTCCGCAACTGAAATACACTTCTTATTCAGCTTCCCATTCTTGGCCACCGCAAAAAGAGATGCTATAAATATTTATTCTATTGGTCCTTTTCTCTTTTTTTGATCTCTTTGGGATGGTATGATATGGGTGTCCTTCAATCTTGAAGAGGACCACAATGACATCACTATGTTAGAGTCAAGTTACAGTGTGTCTGGCTGTGACTGATCAGACCAACAAGAGCTTGGAAAGCTCTACCACAGGTCAGGCACAAATAGCACCTCACTATTTGGGAACATTTGGGGTAGATTCTCCAAATTTGTGCATCTTGTGTTTATTTTGAGCTACATCAATTCTGCTTTGCTTATGGAACAAATCGTTTTCTCTGATGAAAGCTCATCATGCTGGGCAGTCCTGTGCCAGTGTCTCCCATGTCTCACAATCAATTCTAGAGTTCCTGAGAGAGAGAGAGAGAGAGAGAGAGAGAGAGAGAGAGAGAGAGAGAGAGAGAGAGACCTTGAAAGTGTCCTTGTATCACTTCTCCTGACCACCATGTGAGTGCTTATGAATTCTCCATAAAATAGGAGCAATTAGGTGAGGCAGTGGATAGAGCACTAGCTTTGGAGTGAGGAAGACCTAAGTTCAAATTTGGCCTCAGACACTTACTAGATACGTAATCCTGGACAAGTCATTTCACTGCAATTGCCTCCTCAACAAAACAAAACAAAACAACCCTATCTTTAGAATATAGATCCAATAATGGTATCCCTAGGTTGAAAAGTTATGTACAGTTTAATAGCTTTTGTGGTATAGTTTTCTAAAATTTGTTTCCAGAACTGCTGGACGAGTTCATAGCTCCACCAGCAGTACATTAGTGTACATGTTTTTTCCAAGACCCTCTAGCATTTGTAATTTTTCTTTAAAAAAAAAATCAACATTGTCAGTCTGTTGGGTGTGAGGTGGCACCTCAGAGCTGTTTTAATTTGCATTTCTCTATTAGTGATTTAGAGCATTTTTTATTTAGCTATTGAAAGCTTAGATTTCTTCCTTTGAAAGCTACTTATTCATATCCTTTGACCATTTACCAATTGGGGAATAGATAATTTTTCTTATAAATTTGACTTAGTTCCTTATGTATTTTAGTAAGTAGTCCTTTATCAGAGAAACTTATTATAAAGATTCTCCCCCCTCCACTTTCTTGCTTTTCTTCTAATTTTAGTTTCATTTGTTTTGTTTGTGCAAAACCTTTTAAATTTGATGTAGTAAAAATTATAAATTTTACATCCAGTGACCCTCACTATTTCTTCCATGGTCATGAATTTTTCCCTTATACATACTTCTGACTGGTCATTTCTTTCAGCCCCTCTAATTTGCTTATGGTATCATATGTACCTATCTGGATCTGACCTTGGTGTGGGTGTTGGCCAACAGACTGCTTTCCAGCTTTCCCAGAAGTTTTTGTTGAGTAATGTGTTCTGGATACAATAGCTGGGATATTCAGGTTTATGAAATACTGTTTCTGTTTGCTGTATTCATTTGCTGCTATACATTATGTACCTAACCTTTTCCATTCATTATTCCATTCTCGACTTCTTATCCAATGCCATATTGTTTTGATAATTATGGTTTTGTAAGAGAGTGTGTCATATATAGCACCCTTTCTTTCCATTTTTTACATTTAATCCTATCTGTAGTTATTTTAAATGGAATTTCTATTTCTTCCTGCTAGATTTTGTTAGTAATGTAGAGAAATGCAGATGATTGATGTGGGTGTAATTGCTATCCTACAACTTTGTTAGAATTATTAATAGTTTCAATGAGTTTTTTAGTTGATTCCTTAGGGTTCTCTAAGTAAACCATCATATCATCTGCAAAAAGTGATGGTTTTGCTTTCTTTTTGCCTATACTTATTCCTTCAATTTATTTTTCTTGTCACTGCTATAGCTAGTATTTCTACTATAATGAATATAGTTTTATAGTTTTCATTCTCTTTTGACTCTCCCCAGATTTAGCTATCAAGGCCATATTTGAGTCATAAAAAGAATTTGGTAGGACCCCTTATTTACCTTTTTTTCTAACATTTAATGTAACATTAGAATTAAATGTTCTTTAAATATTTGGTAGAATTTGCTTGTAAATGCATCTGCTTCTTTTTTTAGGGGGATTAATTTACATCTTATTCAGTTTCTTTTTCTAAGACAAGACTACTTAAGCATTCTATGATCTGTTGATGTGGGCAATTTACATTTTTGGAAATATTCATCTATTTCATTTGTGTTGTCATTAGATTATTCATTTATTGACATATAGTTAAGTGACATTACTCTTAATATTTGCTTTGATTTCTTCATTGGTTGTGAATTTACCTTTTTAATTTTTAATACTAGTAATTTGTTATTTCTTTAGAAAAAAACATGTTAGTTAATGGTGTATCTGTTTTCTCTTTTCTTCTTTTGTGGGGAGGGGCTCTTCGTTTTATTTTCTGATCCTCATTAATGAGATTTACAACTCCTCCAAACCTAGAGAGACTAGTTTGAGAATGTGTATTGGAGTTGCATGGAACAGTTCATTGTTCTAGTCCATCAGTGCTGAGAGTGTATCTATCTTGGACCCATGCTTCAAACACACACACCTGTCTGTGAATCATTGAACTGTGCCACATTCTCCAAAGAATTAAAATTGCAGGTGAACCATGGGGCAGTGGAAAGACATGTAGCATAAGGACAGGGGCTAGACCAGACACCTCATTGGTAGAGAGAACTCTCAGGTGAGGAAACCCTCTGTCTTCATGCATGGCCGAACCTTCTCTGCAACTTGTAGTCTTGAACTATTGCCCAGAATATTGAGAGGTTAAACACTTTGCCCAGTACACGCAGCTAGTAGGTATCAGAGGCTTACCTCAAAGCCAGGCCTGCAAGCTGCCTCTCAAAGAGATGGTGATGGTCATAAATAAGTTACAGGATACCATCAATAATGACTGCCAAAAACCACCATTGGAGAAATGAATGGTCATAAAAGGAGTTGGCCCAGCCATGATGAGGAATGACCAGTGGGCAGCCCATGGCAGGCAAGGGATCCACGGTGTGCTGTAAGCATCCAGCATGAGAGTGGGACACTTATGGTATGTTTATCACAGACTGAAAAAGGAACAAGTTGAGACCAATGCCCTTGGAAGGTGTGCCTACCTACATCTGTGGGATCTTGGATGTGCTAAGAAGCTCTTAGAGCATAAAGCACAGGTCAGCTCAGGCCACTTCTTCATCCCCATTCACCTTCCAATAACATCATCCTAAAATTATCCTATGGTTCTCCATCACCTTCTAAATAAAGCCCAAAGTCCTTTCTTGCCATTTGAACCCATCTTCTCTCCCATTCATCACCTTCACACACCTCAGAGTCCAGTGGATTGGACTTGATGTGTTCCTACCTCCTTGACTTTTCCCCATGTTGTTCTCTCCACCTAGAGATGCACCTGCCTAGTTCCTACCCCAGTTTTAAAGCTGAGTTCAGAAACTACCTTCACTGTTAAAATTTCCCAGTCCTTCCAAATAGAATCATCTTTCCTGCTTCTGAATTTCCATAGGATTTTGTGCCTTTTTTAAAATCACAAAATTCACATTCTCAAATTGTTTTCGTGATAAGATTGAGTCCCAGGAAGGCAGAGAAGGAGCCAGTGAGTTATAGTTCTGGGCCTTATACCAATGAGTCACTTAATAGAGACACTTGTAGAAATCCTTCTGTTGGCCTTTAACCTACCCCTGGAGACCACACTCCTCTTTTCTCCATCAGGAACAGAATGGTGTGACTGTCTATTACAAGGTTTCTAATTGCATTTTCCTTGTGAGGCAACTTGGAGTCTTTGAAATACCAATTTAAGGACCAAAATGAGCAGCAACCCTGCCAGCCAATGGGTCTATGGGACATATTGAGAATAACCTATTGGTTCGTTCAATGATAATTAATGCTTGAGGGCAGCTAGGTAGTGCAATGGCTAGAACACCAGTGAAGGAGTCAAGAGGATCTGAGTTCAAATCTCACCTCAGGCACTTGACACTCACTAGCTGTGTGACCTTGGGCAAGTCACTTAACCCTAATTGCCTCCTCCTGGGTTATCTCCAGTCATCCTGATGAATATCTGGTCACTGGATTCAGATGGCTCTGGAGGAGAAGTGAGGCTGGTGACCTGCACAGCCCTCCCTCACTCAAAAAACAAAGTCAAGTGCAAGTCATGTCATCATTTCTCTGATGGCATGGTCTTCTTTGGCAACAAAGGACGAACACACACACACACACACACACACACACACACACAATTAATACTTGCCATCTTCTGCTGAGGTAACTAATAGCCTTATCATCCAGAGCCTTAGAAAGGAAAGCAGAAAGACTGGGCAAGATGCCCAAGGCCGCTATGGAAGGAAATGTCATGTCTAGGCCATGAGAAGAAAACTTTTGAGAAGCATTTTTTTTTTTTTAGTTTCAGTGACTTGTTTTTTTCTTTTTCTTCTTTTCTTTAAAATTAACTTTTTTAACTTTTAACATTCATTTTCACAAAATTTTGGGTTCCAAACTTTCTCCCCATTTGTCCCCTCCCCCACCCCAAAACACCGAGCATTCTAATTGCCCCTATCACCAATCTGCCCTCTCTTCTATCATCCCTCCCTTCCCTTGTCCCCATCCTCTCTTTTGTCCTGTAGGGCCAGATAACTTTCTATACCCTGTTGCCTGTATTTCTTATTTCCTAGTTGTATGCAAGAACAATACTCAACAGTTGTTCCTAAAACTTTGAGTTCCAGCTTCTCTTCATCCCTCCCTCCCTACCCATTCCCTTTGGAAGGCAGGCAATTCAATATAGGTCATATCTGTGTAGTTTTGCAAATGACTTCCCTAACAGTCATGTTGTGTAAGACTAACTATATTTCCCTCCATCCTATCCTGCCCCCCATTGCTTCTATTCTCTCTTTTGATCCCATCCCTCCCCAAGAGTGTTGATTTCAAATTGCTCCCTCCTCCCATTGCCCTCCCTTCCATCATCCCCCCTACCCTGCTTATCCCCTTCTCCCCCACTTTCCTGTATTGTAAGACAGGGTTTCATACCAAAACGAGTGTGCATTTTATTCCTTCCTTTAGTGGAATGTGATGAGAGTAAACTTCATGTTTTTCTCTCACCTCCCCTCTTTTCCCCTCCACTAAAAAGTCTTATGCTTGCTTCTTTTATGAGAGATAATTTGCCCCATTCCATTTCTCCCTTTCTCCTCCCAATATATTTCTCTCTCACTGCTTAATTTCATTTTTTTAAGATATGATCCCATCCTATTCAATTCACTCTGTGCTGTGTGTGTGTGTGTGTGTGTGTGTGTGTGTGTGTGTGTGTAATCCCACCCACTACCCAGATACTGAAAAGTTTCAAGTTACAAATATTGTCTTTCCAGGCAGGAATGTAAACAGTTCAACTTTAGTAAGTCCCTTATGACTTCTCTTTGCTGTTTACCTTTTCATGATTCTCTTCATTCTTGTGTTTGAAAGTCAAATTTTCTTTTCAGCTCTGGTCTTTTCATCAAGAATGCTTGAAAGTCCTCGATTTCATTGAAAGACCATTTTTTCCCCTGAAATATTATACTCAGTTTTGCTGGGTAGGTGATTCTTGGTTTTAGTCCTAGTTCCTTTGACTTCTGGAATATCGTATTCCATGGCCTTTGATCCCTTAATGTAGAAGCTGCTAGATCTTGTGTTATCCTGATTGTATTTCCACAATACTTGAATTGTTTCTTTCTAGCTGCTTGCAATATTTTCTCCTTGACCAGGGAACTCTGGAATTTGGCCACAATGTTCCTAGGAGTTTCTCTTTTTGGATCTCTTTCAGGCGGTGATCAGTGGATTCCTTGAATACTTATTTTGCCCTCTGGTTCTAGAATCTCAGGGCAGTTTTCCTTGATAATTTCATGACAGATGATGTCTAGGCTCTTTTTTTGATCATGGCTTTCAGGTAGTCCCAGAATTTTTAAATTGTCTCTCCTGGATCTATTTTCCAGGTCAGTTGTTTTTTCCAATGAGATATTTCACATTATCTTCCATTTTTTCATTCTTTTGGTTTTGTTTTGTGATTTCTTGGTTTCTCATAAAGTCATTAGCCTCCATGTGTTCCATTATAATTTTGAAATAACTATTTTCTTCAGTGAGCTTTTGAACTTCCTTTTCCATTTGGCTAATTCTGCTTTGTAAAGCATTCTTCTCCTCATTGGCTTTTTGAACCTCTTTTGCCAATTGAGTTAGCCTATTTTTCAAGGTGTTATTTTCTTCAGCATTTCTTTGGGTCTCCTTTAGCAAGGTGTGGACCTGCTTTTCATGCTTTTCTTTCATCTCTCTCATTTCTCTTCCCAGTTTTTCCTCCACCTCTCTAACTTGATTTTCAAAATCCTTTTTGAGCTCTTCCATGGCCTGAGACCATGGTATATTTATTTTGGATGTGTGGGATACAGAAGCGTTGACTTCTGTGTCTTTCCCTGATGGTAAGCATTGTTTTTCCTCATCAAAAACGAAGGGAGGAGATATCTGCTCACCAAGAAAGTAATCTTCTATGGTCTTATTTTTTTTCCCTTTTCTGGGCATTTTTCCAGCCAGTGACTTGACTTCTGAGCTTCCTCTTCACACTCACCTCGCCTCCAGATCCACCCAGCCAGCACTTGGGGTCTGAGATTGAAATGCTGCTTCCCAGCCTCAGGGCTTTTGGTGGGGGCAGGGCTGCTATTCAGTGTGAGATTAAGTTCAGGTGCTCAGGTGGGGGGCATGACCGCCACTGGGGCTCAGTTCCCTCAGGGGGTTTATGAGGAGACCTTCAACAATGGATCTGAGCTACTGCCTGCCTTGGGAGTCCTTGTCCGCTGCTGCCTCCGCTGCTGCCTCCCTAGGGGACCTGAATTATGGGGACACCCCACTCTCCCCTCGGCCACCCAAAAAGACTCTCTCAGTGACCTTTGTCACCTGTGGGTGGAGGGACCTGCGCTGCTGCTGGAGATTCTGTCCCTGAAGCCTGCTCAGCTCTGCTCCTCTTGGAGCCTCGCGGCCAAGGCAGGGCTGGGCTCTGCTCTGGGTCTTGGGAGCGATGGACCTTTCGGGTCAGTTTTTCAGGTCTCTCTGGAAGAGAAATCTCCTCCACTCCATTGTTCTGTGGCTTCTGCTGCTCCAGAATTTATTGGGAGTTCTTCTTTACAGGTAATTTGTGGGCTGTGGGTTTGGAGCTAGCCTATGTGTGTCTTTCTGCTCTGCCATCTTGGCTCCTCCCCTTGAGAAGCATTTCAAGAGTAATAGATACATCATTTGTGAAATGTCTGTTTCAAGTGCACAGACACATAGAAAAGAGTTCCAGTTTTATAGTTTGTGATTTTGACTTAACTTAAACAATATGACTTTAATCTATAATAGGTTGTAGCTGTATAAAAATTCATACTATTATTGACTTCATAGACTTTAAAAAAAGCAATGGGAGTTTGAGGATGTCATCTTTGTGTGTGGGGAAAATGTAAGGTGTATGCTGCCCATGTAAGATATGGTGCCCATATAACTTGTCTAAATGCAGCTTGCAAGAGGTATCAATGGGTATCATCTGAGGTCTGGGTCACACCTGAGAAGAAGAGATATGCCAGCAGGAAAACTGGGGCTGGGCTTGTAATTCTCTAAGGATTGTCAGGCTGAATACTCTTCCCTTTGGTCTCTGAAGGGATGGCAGTGTGCTGGACTGAAATTAGATCTTTCACTCTCACCATGGCTAGTCTAGGGGTACAATAGGTTCAAAACAAAAAGCTGCTTCTCAGTTTATGCCTGTAAACTTAACTGCACATCAAATTCTGTTTGCATCATTGTACATAGTTTCTTTGAATGTTGTCTCTCTCCCACATCACAGACAGAGCCAAGTGCCTGGAGGAAAAACTGGGCTTCCTTGATTGGAATTTTCAGTCTCTTTAGAGTTTACTACTTTCAAATTCTTCACATGGGTGGAGCTTTTGAAATAATCTATCATAATCTGAGTAGAACAGCCATCCCACTGCCTTTTGTTCTGTGGAGTAAAATGGACAAAGGGAAAGGTCAGAATCACTAAATCTATTCTTGTGTGTGTGTGCTTATGCGCATGCAAGTGTATCTGCACATGTGGTGCACAAGCCATATGGGCACAATTGTGCAGGTCCCCCATTCCTGAGAAAAGCAGTCTTTGAGTTGAGGCAGCGTGTTTAATCTTTCACCAAGGAGAGAGAAATGGCTGCCTCTCTATCTCTTCCTTAGCTAGTGCAGTCTGTTACAGCAAATGCTTAATAAGTGGTCTTTGGAAGAGAATTTTCTACTCCACGTA
This sequence comes from Notamacropus eugenii, assembly GCF_028372415.1. Lineage (NCBI taxonomy): Eukaryota > Metazoa > Chordata > Mammalia > Diprotodontia > Macropodidae > Notamacropus > Notamacropus eugenii. The sequence goes on from NC_092874.1 coordinate 6,087,990, forward strand.
TTTGCTTACAGCAAACATCTGAACTGCATTGATAATGAATTGGAATCAGCTCCCACCTTTCAGTCTGGGGAGAGTGAAATTCTGGTCTATTGGTCAACCCAAATGTATACTTCGCAATGTCATTCAGAAATTAAGTGACTGATGATAGAAAAAGAAAGGAACAGAAAAATGTGGAAGACCCCTTGTGAGACCCCACTAGAGAAGTGAGCAAGCAGCATATTGTTCTTTATTCTAAGAAGTGGCATGAATGACCTATCAAATGACCCACTCATACATTGTCAGTAACGAGGGAGGGAAGTCGTGGGTTGAAGGACCCATGGTTATGAAGTGGGTTGAAGGACCCATGGTTATGAAGGCATCCAGCAATCTACCTTGAAGATTCATTGGCTGGAATTTGGTGAAAGTCTTGTTTCCTGAGCTATTGATAATGTCGTCTGCTCCTCACCTTTGGTCATGTTTCCCTGGGGGCTTTGATTGTCACAGTCCCGTCGTATATCCAGATGGGAAGATGGGTTCTGTCCTCCATGAGAACATTCTGTAACTAGAACTTGCAGTACTGACTGGAGTCCTTTCCAAATGGCACAAGAGCCCAGCACCATGGTCCATATGCTTCTCTGACTTTCTTTATGGCTCCTACTTATGATTTGATTTAAGTACGCTTTTCGTATTATATTTGTCTTTTATACAAAAAACTTTATACTTTCATGAATTTCTAAAATCCTGTCAGGTCATGTTAAACTATAAGCAGTCTTCAGGATAACTGTTTCCAAAACAGTTCTATTCAAACGTATCTGGTCTCTTATTAATGTAGGTCTTCTACCAGTAATGCAGATCAAAGCTCTTGGTTGTCTAAATGAAATAAATGTCTCTGGCACAGTCTGGGACTGTTGTCGATGACTATTGTCCAAAACTATACCAGGGGGAGGGAGTCATCCTGAATTCTTGAGGCCTTCCTCATATTATCTTTTTTAAAAATAGCATTTTATTCCCCCCCCATTACATGTAAAGACAATTTTGAACATTCATGTTTTAAAAATTTGAGTTCCAAATTTTCTCCTTGCCTTCTTCCCCTCTTCCTCCTTAAGATGGCAAATAATTTGATGTAGGTTATATATGTGCAATCATGTAGGGCATATTTCTATATTAGTCATGATATGAAAGAAGAAACAGACCCAAAGGGGAAAAAACATGAAAAAAAGTAAAAAAAAATAGTATGTTTTGATCCACATTCAGACTCCATGAGTTCTTTCTCTGGAGGTGGATCACACTTTCCATCATAAGTCCTTTGAAATTGTCTTGGATGACTGTATCGCTGAGACGAGCTCAGTCATTCACACAGTACTACTGTTACTGTGTACAGTGTTTTCCCGGTTAGCACGTCACTTTGCATCAAAATGCAATAGTATTCCATCACCATCATGTCCTACAACTTCTCCAGTTTCTAATTCTTTGCCACCAAAAACAGAGCTGCTATAAATGTTTTTTGTACATGTGGGTCTTTTTCACTATTGAAGAAATCTCTTGGGGATGCAGACCTAGGAGCCTCATGTTCTCTTGATGGCAAGAGGAGGCTACTGGATCTTCTCTATGTTTTCTCTCTCCTGATGACATTCTTTACACCCTTTCTGAGCATTTCCTTGTTTGTAAAACATTGCAGCCTGCTCACGTCCATGTCATGTCATGGAAGAACTACTTGGTCCCTGATCCATCTTCCTTCCTCCCACTCCAACCCCTTGATCCTCTGGTCCAAGGACCACCAGGGATGACCAGGCAGGAAGAATCCCTCCCCACAACAACCACCACATACCCTACCACTGTGGTTAAGCTACTTGATGACTCATGGGATTTGAGTGATATGTGATCATCAACTCCACTCCTTCTGGTGCAATGAGGGACCTTCTGCATTACCATCAGCCCTGCCACTGCTTTCCAAGATCCTCCATCTTGGATCCACCATCCCCCCTGACTCTCTGAAATCCTCCAGCCTGTCACCTTGAGTACCTAAGTAACTTAAGGATCTTTGGGCCTGGCTCAATATCACCCCCCAACACAACCTTGGAACTTGTTGGCTCTCCTACCTGCCCTGCAGATGGAAAGGAAATTTCTTTTATGTTTTTCTTCTAATCAAAGTGTGACTCATTCAGAATAGGGACTATTTAGCCTTTTTTATGTATATGCCCAACTCTGGAGGGCACCATAGTGCACAGAGCACTGGGCCTGGAGTCAGGGAAACTTATCTTCCTGAGTTCAAATCTAGCTTCAGACACTTACTAGCTGTGTGACCCTGGGTAAGTCACTTAATCCTGTTTGCTTCAGTTTCCTCATCTGTAAAATGAACTGGAGAAAGAAATGGTAAATCCATCTATTATCTTTTCCAAGAAAGCCCCCAAAGAGTCTGTGAAGAGTTGGATATGATTGAGACTGACCGAACAACAACAAAGGCCAGTACTTGGCATACTGTAGACACTTAATAAATGGATTCTCACCTCTGCACATACGTGTCCCTCAGCACTCCTCCTAGGCTTGGGGCATTGGGCTGGGTGCTAGAGAAACGGAGATGCATGAAACAAAAAAGACAGTCCCTGTCCTCAAGGGGAATCCTTCAGTTAGAGGAAGTAAGATGTACACGTACATACAGGCTGGCGAATTTGCTGTTGAGTCATTTCTCAGCGGTGCCCACACTCATGGCCCCACCAGGCTGGAGAAGGCTGGCGGCCTCTGCTCTCTGCCTGATTCAGGGCCTCCATTCACTCTTTCTCTCTGCTGATTTCTTGTCCTTCAAGGCCTCATTTTCAGGAATCTAGAGCTAAAGTGGTGGCGGTTCTCAGCCAGAGCAAAGGATCATAGAAAACTCTCTCTCTCCCCCCCCTCTCTCTTCTTCTCTCTCTCTCTCCCCCCCTCTCCCTCTCTCTCTCACTCCCCCTTCCCCCCTCTCTTTCTCTCATAAGGCTAGGGAAGACTATGGGACAAGCCTTCTTGGAAGAATAGTTTTAAATGCATAGAATAAAATACAGAGGATTAAAAATCCAACTTCATTTTGAAATAATGATATAATTTTTCCTATCCAAATTTGCAGCCTTGCCCCAGAATCTATTCCTGGACCCCCTTGGAGGTCAGTAGACCCCAGATTAAGAACTCCTACTCTAAAACTAGAAAGGGCCTTGAGACCATTTAGTCTTCTCTCATTTTCCAGATAAGGAAACTGAGTCCTAGGGTGCATGGATGGGCCCCCCCCTCAGCTGAGGCTTTTTTTCTCCCCTAGGAGTAGGAGGAGCAGGAAGGAGGTCAGTGGTAATAGACAGCATCTGGGGATGCCAAGGCAAGTGTCACACTCTCCCAGGCAGCTTGATACCAGGGAGGTCACAGGCCAAAGCCTCAGAACACCTCCTCTGACACACTTTCATGGCCTGGCTCATGTGGCATCCTCTGAAGTGAGTGGCATGCCAGCCGGAGCCCGTCTGTAAAGCAGGGCATCCATGAATATTTCATTCTGCTCCACTGTTACACTCAGGGGCTCCTGGGATCGAAGCTTTGCTCTTCTTCTAGCCCAGATGCTAAACGTGGCTCCGCATAATTAGCCAATTAATGAGAGGCCTCCCTTCTCTGCCTGTGACCTGGCAACAGCTGAAGGTCAGGGCGCTGCTCCCCGGAAAGCTCGGCTCCCCTCTCCTCAGTGGCCTCCCCTCCATGGCCCTCGCTTAGTTGAGCTGTGGCTGGCCTGGGTAGGTGGGGCTGCTTCCTTTCCCACTGCTTTCTGATGAGCCATGCTGAGCAGTCTGGGAGCCACAGGATCCAGATGCTTTTGTTCAGATGGTCTGAAGTCCCACCCTGTGTAACTGGAGCAGGACGTGCTGTCCTCTCAGACCCAGACCTTTGACCCAGGTTTCAAAGAGGCTGAGCCATGTCTGATGTCAGTCTGCGAAGCCTTGGGAATGGGCATGGTGTCACTTGGTGCTTTGAGGAATGTTTGAACAGTTGGTCACAATTGAACGAGGAATTGGGGGACTACCATTGGGAGAGGAAAGTGATGTGGAACTCTTGGATACTTCCCCCTCATATGCAAGTATGTCTTTACAGCATGCCTGCCCTGACAGAGGCAGGCATGTGGTGGAGAGAGCCAGGATGACCCTATTTCTAATCCCACCTTTAGGTCAGTCATTTTAGACTTTGAAAATGATCTGGAGGATGTGAGCATTCAGTGGGGTGGTGTAAGTACAGTGAGGGTGCCTGAAGGCCAGGTGACCTACATGTCCCCACAGAGTGTGGGGGCACCCCCATTTGTTAGGGACCTGGTAGCAGCATCTCAGTTCCATTTCTTCGTTCAACCCAGGGTGGTTTTTGCAAAGGCATGTTTAGGGAAGAAGTATTCACTAAGAACCTCTTACATGCCAGCACTGTGCCAAGTGCTTCTCCAAGATTATCCTGGGCAATCCTCACCACAGCCCTGGGAGGTAGGAGCCGTTGTCATCCTCATTTTACAGTTGAGGAGGCTGGGGCAAACAGGTGAAATGATATGCCCAGGGTCACACAGTTACTGAGTGTCAGAGGCTGGATTTGAACTCGTGTCTTTCTGAATCCCCAGCAAGCTGCATGAACTCATTCCTTTTCTGAAAGATAAGAGAAGAACAAATGCACAAACTCCTCCCAAAACTCAGGTGACATAATTGACCTCCTCGCCAACACAAACGTTGGGAAGATGGCACAGTTCCTGCGCAGCGTTAATCCCACCAACTTCATATCTGAAAGGAAGATTGCTGCCAGATGAATCCTTCTGCTGGGCAAGGGTCCTAAAGGTTGCTCCTGAAGACAGCTTCTTGCTCCTTGTTGCTGAGGCTGTGGATTCTTCCCTGGCTACAGAACACAGCCTAGACTTGAATTCCTAGATTCCTGAGGCTCTCTCTCCCTGCCTTTGAACTCAGAGCCTCTACTCCTTACAGGCCATGTCTTAGGAGTCATATGGCCTTTGGGGGATGGCCCCATGGCTCTTCCACTCAAAGAAGGGTCTTTCACTGTGGCACCCCCAAAGAGCAGAGCAAGACGTTGGAGGTGATTCTAATTAGACAGCCAGTAGAAAGCAATGTCTCCCAGCAATGGCAGCTGGTTACAGAATGTCCATACCTGCTCTAGTCTTTCCAAGGTAATTTCCTTCCATGTTGTCACAATTCTCTGAGGCAACTGAAGCACCCTGCCCATGGAGATCCCATCTGAAGGTGGTGATGGGGCTGCATGTGAACCAGACTCCCTTCCTTTGGGGAGGTAAAGGACTCTGTGGAGTGGGTAGAGAGAGGAAAGGAAGCATGCCCCCAGGATAACAGTTCAGGACACAGCCCCGGCTGCCCTGCACTAGTTCCAAGTCTGACAGTTATTCAGATCCAACCTCTTGTTTTATTTTAAGCTTTTAATAAATTATCAGAACAGATAAAAACTTGGTATATATTTGGTAAAACTGTTGAACCAAAGCATCAGTCTTCAACTGAACTGCGCTTGATGTTAGCTGTGACCTTGGCTTAAATGCTTCATTCCTATTCTGTCTCTCTACTTAGACTACAGACTTTTCCAAGACAAAGGTTACTTCCTTTGTTACCCTGTTCTCTCTCTGTGGAGTTCACCTCTGGATAGCACATTTACCTAGAAAACCACAAAGTATCATTATCTATACTGCATTTAAAAATATTAAATGTTTCCCAGTTATCTTTTGATCTTTCACTAGAACTAGGGCGTTTACATGGAGGGAGTACACCAGCCTTCTCCCCTTTCCCTTCCCTCTTCCTTTTCCCCTCTTCCCCTCCTTTCCCTCTTCTCCTCCCTCCCATTACAATCCTATACCAGGATTACAAATAAGTTACTGGAACCACACAAAGCTAAAGACCAGCTTGCTGTGCGACAAGCCATTTTTTCCTCTTTTGATAACATGATCTCTTCAAGATGACATTTTAGGCAGTGTGGGCTAGTGGACACAAAGCTGACCTTGGATACAACCCAGCCCAGACTCAGGTCCTTGAGTTCTGCTTTTGACAGACCCTTGCTTTGTGACCTTGAACCAGTCACTTAGCTTTATAACTCTAGCATCCCTTGAGAACTGAAAGTGGGAGCCAAGGTGTTGACTCCCTCTTCTATTGGGAGAGGGAATTTCCCCACCTAGCTGCTCCTATACTGATGATATCATAAGACTGGTTCCCTATTTTCATGCCACTCCAAGTCTCCTGAAAGTAATGTTGCCCAGCTTAGTTCTTACACCATCGTCTGACAAGAGTGATTTCTAAAAGAGGAAATCTACTGTGTGGCGGGATTTGGATTGGGATGGGCTTTCCTGTCTAGTAATTCCCTTATTTCCATTTTAGTGATTAAGGAAATGTCATGGAAATTCCCTTTTTTTAAGATTAATAGTAAAGGAAACTGGACACAATCCCTGCCCCTCCTATTCTTAAAGGTTTCATTTTGATCACATGGCACCTCAATGATGTATAATCAGGTCCTTCTCACACAGTTGTCCTTAGAAAGTAGCCAGCTGATCCTTCTACAGACTGTCCTTTGGACTCTCCATCGTGCTATTGCTTTACAGCAACTTCAGTATTTTGTAGGTTACAGGAAAGTATTAAGAGGGTTCCCAGCTGTTCCTTTATGAAGGTCGTCCTTTTTCTCTTTCCAGAGTGTCATATCTTTGATCACCCAAATCCAGCCAAAGTCTTGGTCCCTAGAGGAGATGGCCATGCTCTCCTTTTTACTATTAACAACAGGAACAACAAAAAGTTAAAACAAACAAAAATGATGGTTTATAAAAGTGGAAACTCAGAAACTCAGGTTTAAAACTTTGAAATAAAGATTTTACAGACCAGGAAGCAAGGTGATTCAGTGCAAGGAGTTAGGAGGACCTGAGTTCAAATCTGGCCTCAGACCCTTACTCCCTATATGACCCTGGGAAAGTCACTTTGCCCCACTTGCCTTAGTGTCCTCATCTGTAAAATGGGCTGGAGAGGAAAATGACAAACTAGCATCTTTGCTAAGAAAACCCCAAATGGGGATATGCAGAGTTGGACACAACCAGAAAATGACTGAACAATAATTTCACCTACTTCGTAGGGTTATTGTGAGGATAATATCTGTAAAGCACTTAGTACAGTGCCTCGCACACAGTGCTCTGTAAATGCTTACTCTCCTATCCCCCATCCAATCAGTTGCCAGGTTTTGTGGATCCCATATCTCTGGCCTTTGTTCTGTTTTCTTCATTTCCACAGCTGCCCTCAGGTCTTCATCACTTCCTGCCAGCACTGTTATAATCATGTCCTGAGTATTCTCCCCTCCTTCCAGTCTTTACTCCACACAGCTTTCAGTACGATATTACTCCAGTTCAGGTCTGCCTGTGGAGTGGTGGGTTCAGTGTAGCCAGGCGTCCAAGGAGCGCCTTGGTGATGCTTCCTGTGTGACATCCCTTCTTTCGTTTTCCAAGATTACAACAGCAATGTCATGGCGACCTGGTGCCCCACCGCCACTAACGTGGCTTCAGGTTTGCAGCTCTCAAATTTTGCCTCTGGTTTGCTATTCCATTTGTCCCAAATGAAGACGTTCTTGCAGCTTTCAACTATAGTCCCAGAGAAGACATAAAATACTGTTGGAAGAGAAGGGGAAGGCAGGGGAAGAGAGAGATCTTTAAATCCAGGCTTTGCCTTCCTTTCTGTGTTTCCTTTCCATGAATATGGCCTGGGCATCTTTTCCAGAGAGGAGAAGAATGACATCTCCCACCCTCTATGCAGGGAGAAAGAGACTCCCTAGAGTTGGTTTGTCTTTGGCTGGTGATTGCTTTGTGCCAATTATAAAGTCTACCTCTATTCTATCCATAGTTTGCTTTTTTATGGAAGGAAATAGAAGGGATGTCATTCTATGTTATTGCTGATGGCAAGACTGTTCTATAATAAACCAAGACAACAAGCCAATTCTCTCTTTCATTGTCCATAAAATTAGCCCCCCTTTTCAGAGAGTCAAGCCCTTCCAAGGCAAGCAAAAGAGTACCCTTGTTCACTAGAATGAGTCAAGATGATGGCTCCTGAGTGAGGACCAGCACGTAAAGCCTGGCCCAGTGGGATTCACATCTTGCCTGAGGGCTAGTCATGCTCTTTTGGGCTCTTTGACAACATTAGGAAGAGCAGTTCAGATCTAAGCCAAATCCTGCACTGCCCAGCCAGAAAGGTCCCAAACAGGGGTAGAACTGTCTTGGGAGCAGGTAGGGGGATGGCTCCCATGACAAAGGGGGAAAGTTAAACCAAGCCTGACAGATCTGGTTAGCTAGGACTCCCAAGTCCAGTAGCAGCTAAATCCAATTTGAAATACATTCTAAGAAGCTTTATAAAAACATGATAATGGACACAATTCAGATGGAAATGTTGTTGGTATCTGTGAGCTGTCTGATAAAAAATGAGCAAAAGCCTATTGTTGAGGAAAGAGTATATTCCTTTAAGTTAAGCTCAGTAGTAGCTGGGGTAAAGCTCCGTTGTCCTGCCCTGGGTCCAGTCTACGTGAATGAAACCTCAGAAAGGTGGGGGCCCATTCGTCCTTCATCTGTTTGAAGACACTTGCCATTTTGTGGTAAAGGAAGAGGTTCTTACCAGAAGCAATGAGAATGAGCTATAGGACTTCCCTGCTCCTCTGAGAGGAAGGACATTTTGGTGGCCATGAAGTCTAACCCATCTCTGCCAGAGAATCCCTGGACCGCAGTCACTCAGGAGACCTCCAGTGATGGGGAGGGCAGCCTATTGCCCTTTGGGTAGCTCTCCCTGCCAGGAAGTTCTGCCTTACATCAAACTAAATTCACTTTTGGTAACTTGTTCATTGCCCTAGAATGGAGGACAGTTAGTCTGGATATGGGGCTGCCCCATGATGGTCTTCACCTATAACTACCATTCCCTTGCTCTAGGCTTTCTCTTCTGTAGCCTGAACATGCCTCATATCCTCCCAGTGATCCTCATATGATGTGAATGATAGAACCTGCCCACTGCTTCAGGTGCTCAAAGTGAGGTCAATTGTAGTTTGGTTTAAGATGTGGGATCACTGCCTTTTTGACATGTCACAGAAGGGTGAAGCCATGGGACCCTTCTTAGAATCATGTTTGGAATGGCATAAAATAAAATATGTGAGATCACAGAGGAAGTCAATTACATTAAAATATATTGAAATATTCTTATCAAAATGTATTTAAAAAGAAAGGAGCCCCTGCTCTAGAATGAGTTTCCCATCAAACTGAACAGGTTCAAGAAGAGGTCAAATGATGGGACCATTGACAGGGACATTGGGAAGGGGGTTTCTGCTGAGCAGGAGGGTGACAAGGGGACAATGGTCAATGTTGGTGTCTCAGCATGGTCTCCAAAACTCAGAATAAAAAGATTGAATGAACTGGTGGAACAGCAAGAATTTCCCAAGATCCCTTGCAAAGCACCCTGGCCCCCAAATGATCAACTCGGAGCTTCTGTGATTTTGTACCTTCTGGGAAGGGGAGGGGAGAAGGCTTCGAGGGTGAGCCTCTGTAAGGCCTGGCAAGTCTGCTCAATTGGAATAGGTTGGTTTTTACTGGTGTGGTGTCTGTTAACATTTTAACCAGTGGACTATAATATTCCAAGCATCCTGTGCAGAGCAGATGACTGCTTTAGCCTCTGTGTCATGCACATGAAGCTTGCCCCCCTTGATGCTCCCTCCCTCGGTACTTTCTGCTCAGATTTGCACCTCACTGAAACCCTAGGTCAGCCAGGCTTTGGCTGCCTGCCAGGATTCCATTAGACAGACAATGGGCCAGGCTGGCTTGGAAGCACCGTGGGAGGGAACACATTGTGTTGTCTTCTTGGTGGATGACCCTGGCAGCGGCTTCGGGCTGCTGCTGCTGGGAGTCTGTGTATGTGTGTGTGGTGGGGGGAGGCTGGAGGGAACCAGAGACAGGACTTTAATGTCTCCAAGCAGGGAGGTGCGCAGCCCCATTGTTCTGCAAGTGCTGGTGATAAATGTCTCAGGCAGTTGTTCCCCCTTAAACTTGCTGGGAAAGTGCACTTCTTTCCTCCCTGAGTCTTGGAGATTTGATTTTTACAGACTCTCGGAAGCAGCAGCAGTGGTTAAAGTCAAATTGTTTGTAAAACTCTGTCCCCATTTGGAGTCTTTCTAGAAGGGTGATTATGAGCTCCACCAGATGATAAGCACTGAGGACATTTCTGACTTTGTAGGGACTCCTGGATGCTTTCATACAGCCAAGACTGGAGTCAGTGCTCAAATGACCCATTGCGACAATGGAAAGTGGCCAAAGGAGCCCCTGGATTGCCAGGTCACTTTGCCTTGTCCTTGATACTGAAGGGAGCAATCTTTTGACTCTGCTCTGTCCCTCCTCCAGATAGGAAGGCAGGAGGCTCCCAGAGCTGGCAGTTGGCAGGGCAGCTCCCATTTCCTATTGGGAAATGACTTTGATTTAAGAACCAAACTCAAAATATCGAGGTGAATATCAGAACGGACCTTATGTAGCTGTTTAAACTGCTTTTATTGCATTGATTTATGTCTAGTTACTTGCTTATAGACTCCTTGAGGGGTCCAGGCACAATACTTTCAGAGAGCAAGCTCTCAGTTCTCAGGTAATCGAATCAAACCTTTGTTCCGCCACTGAAGAGGATTATCCTAATCTCAGTGTGGCTCCATTGAGCGACAGAGTCTGGTTGGCCTGAGCCCCTTCCCCCAGTGTGTGTGTGTGTGTGTGTGTGTGTGTGTGTGTGTGTGTGTGTGTGTGTGTGTGTGTATGTGTTGGGGGGGTGGATGGAAACAAGTCCATGAATCAGCTCCTGAACCCAAAGGAATGGGATGTTTATTTCCTGGGCTTTTATGGCTGATGTCCTTGCAATTAGTCCATTCAGAAGTATCTAGGTTGGTGTACTTGTAAGAGTCTCTAGTTCTCTCTGTGTACTTCAGCACAACCCCTCACAGGCCACCCACAAGCACTCTGGAGGCTGATTCAGGTCATTTGCTTGGGTTACAGTGGTTTACCTCCCTTTAATGAGCTATGTTACTTCTGAGAAAATGGACCGAATCAGTTATCAGAGCCACACTGGCAGATCTTCCAGAATAACAGAACCTAACAGAGAGTGCCTTCTCCTGGCATAGCCTTTGAGACTCCAGGGTCAAGCATCAGAATGGTTCTTGGTGGAGACACAGATTTGTATATATGTGACTTCATGTCACAAAGAAAAACTCAGACTGGGCTCCAGGGGAACACAGATGTCTTTTTGTATCCTTGACTGAGTGACTTCTAATGAACCCTGTAGTGTGGTTCATATCCCATTGAATAGGGGGAAGAAAGAAAATGACCACTGGATTGGCCATCCAGGTGGAAGAGTAGAAGAAATGAAATAGGGTGCAATTGCTTGCATTTGTAGCAAGTCCACTGAGCTGGTTCCCAAAGAAGTTGGAAAAGCAAATGGTCGAGACCTGCAGAAGCTGACAAAAAAGCCATTAACAAGATATGAAAGGACACAAAAGTGGTCCTAGAGAAAACTGTGTCTCAGAAGGTTATCCCAGAACCACCAGCAGGAGCTGCAGGTCAAGTAGCCCCAGTCCAGTCTTGCCCCTACATACCATCTCTGCAAGGAGCGGCTTTCAGCTCTGCCTCTGAGTCAAGAGATTTCAGAAGTTACAAATTCAGATAGAAGTAGTGTGCCCTCTCAGACTCAAAATGGAGAAGAATTTAGTTTGCTTTCTAGACTGTAAGGGTTAGTCCACGTTGGATTCACTTAGCCCTGGGAAGGGGGAAGGGAGAAGAAGTAGAGATGGGGGTATAGAGAAAAGTTTTAGGAGCATCAGGAAGCAGAAGAGGAAGCAGAGATCAATGACTCAGGCTAAAGAGCTTGACCTGGGCTAGCTCTGGGAAAGCACCAGGCCAGGACATGCCTCCGGGTGGGGAGGGATCCTCAGGTTCCATGAGGTCCTGCTATCTCTTCTACTGAGCTTTGAGGAATTAAGTTGAGCAAAACTGCAGTTTGGTTATCCCCAGGAGTGATGAGGATGACGATGAGGAACAGAACTGACCCTTTGGACTTGAAGGGTTGCACACCATGCAATGTATATATACGTGCATATATTTATAAATATAATGTGGTATAGATAATTTATATAAAATATACTATATATATGTATAGTATACATAACCTTAATGGACCCTCAACAATTCCATGCTATCTGTCTTCACTTCCATTTCTCTCTCTCTGTGTCTTTTTCTTTCTCTTATTCCCGTTTTACAAATGAAGACATTTAAAGTCACACAGGTTAAATAATTTGTGAAGATCTTGGAGCTAGTTACAGAAAAGTGATTTGAACTGAGGTCTTTTTGCCTGCAGTACTTGTGATATGCCTGCCTAGCTAGGCATGGCAGACAGTGTGCAGGTCCAAACACTTCCAGGAACTTGTGATTTCACTGATTGGATTCAATGAATCCAATAGTCAGTGTCTCCTCTGTTCCATAGAGAAACCCAATGTCCTTGGTGAGTGGTATACATGGGGATGGTGGGTTCGTCCTTTCCTAGCTCAGTTGGATAATGATGTTCTTCTGAAAGAATCTGTCAGGAAAATTCCACCTTTCAAATACTTACTTGAAATACATTTCTCCCCCCTCTCCCCAAGGTACAGTTGGGGCAGCTGGGTGGTAAAGTGGATAGATCATGGGAGCTGGAGTCAGGAAGACCTTAGTGCAAAGGTGTCCTCAGACACTAGCTGTGTGATCCTGGGCAAGTCACTTAACCCTGTTTCCCTTTGTTTCCTTATCTATAAAATGAGCTGGAGAAGGAAATGGCAAACCACTGCAGTATCCTTGCCAAGAAAACCCTAAATGGGTCATGACAAGTCAAACACAACTGAAAAACAACAAAACTCTCCAGGCACTTCCAGAAAGTCTTAGGGGAAAAAGTCACTTTCCTGAAGCCCCCTCCTCTGCTAAAGGGGATGACGCCCAAAGCTTCACTCAATGCCATTATCACTTAAAAACACAGTTCTGTCACCGAGGGAGGGTTCCTAGTTCTCTGAATGGCAACACATTGAAAACTATGAATCTCTGTCCATTGTCCTTGATGTAAACTTGCCTTTGTTGTTATATAATTACTGTATTTCACCTCCTAATTCTACTCAACCCCATTTAAACCTCCATTTGAGAGAGTATTTAAATCTCCTTTTCAGACATTTCAGTGCTCGAGAAAAGATTAATAGGTAAAAAAAGGGGGGAGGGGACTCTGCCTTCACCTTCTGTGGAAATGTAAAGTCACAGAGTGGATAGTAAAGAGGAAGCAGGTGCCCTGAGAACCTCAGTCCGCATTGCCTTGAGAAGGCACTGATTGGGAATTTTAGGGCTTATCAGTCGTCGGCATCCCCCTCAACCCCACCTCGTGCACGCCCTCTTCCTGGGGCAGCCCTTCCAGGAGTAGTGGATCAGTCCAGTTGCTGGCAGAAATGCTCGAGCAAGCAGCCCACTCCTGTCCCTGCTGAGCTGAGTTCTGGGGGACATTTAACTTGTACACGAAGTACTGAATCTGATCGAACGTTCAACAAGGAGAGCCTAGCTATTAATTTCTTTTATTTTTAAAATGACCTATTTGAGTGACACTGTCCAGCTTCCTGCCATGTTGCTCTCAGAATAGACCATAACCCTCCTTGGCTGAGTTCCTGTGCTCTTTTCAACTGTGGTGTTACAGTGCTCTTTGCCCCAAGTCTGTAGTCTAGCATGGGTGGAAGCCTTTACTCTTTAACTTCCTCAGTCACAGAGTCATATCTGTCATCTTCAGGCATCTTCCACCTGAAAGGACTTTCCTTTCATAAATAGATCTCAGTCTTTTTCCCCTTCCAACAGTCTCCAAGGAGGCACCTAGCCTACATGATTTGTCTAGTCTTATTAGAGAAGGGACTGTCTTGCTTTTTTTTTCGTATTTTTATCCCCAGTGTTTAACGCTGTGATTGGTACATAGTAAGCACTTTATAAAAGCTTTTTCCTTTGTTTATTCATTCAGTCCTACTAGTATACTTTTATACTCCCGTGTCTGTAGTGAGTCTTAGATTAAAAAAAAAACAACAGCATTGTAATTGAAGGATAACCCTGACATAAGGCATATGAAACTATCTCTGGGAATCAAAAAAACCCTCCGGCTTGACCTTGCCACCTGTTCCAAGTCATAGAGTAAGTGCTGACTTGCTTTGGATGGGTCATTGATAGAAGGAGGTCCCCCTGGGAACAAGTGGTCTCCCACTCCTCCAGTCCAATCCCCTACATCTTGTAGATAAAAAGACTGTAGGCCCAGGAGACCATGGATCTTGGGACTAGACCTCCAGCCTATACGGAAGTGCCTTGAGCTTCTAACTCCTTTCCCTGATATCTCCCTGCATTACATAACGATTGACTTCTAGGTCTCTGCACGGGCATGTGACAATGCAGAGCCTTAGTAGGTCTTGATTTAGTAGCTAGTCTCACTGTGCTGCTGTGGGCATACACAGAAAGGATCCTTGCCACCATCTCCTGGGGATGAGGCATCTCTGTCACATGCATTAATAGCAAACAAACTTAATGACATTTCTGGTCTATTTTCCAAGATCTTCCAACTCACAGTTGTGAGGGAGTGGCCATCAGTATCAGGTTCCTCAATGGGCAGCTTCCCTTGATCAAATGTGGAGAGAAGGGTTTCCCGCAGCTATACCCTGTGTGGGGTTGGCCATTTCCTCAGTTTCCCAGGGAGTGCTGCCTGAGGCAGGCATATGGCTTCCCATCATTCCTGCATCAACTCTGCTGTTTGTTTCTGCTTCTCCTTGACTGTGTCTTTGGTGCCTTCTTTTCCCTAGTCCTGAGGGGACTGGGAATGATCATAGCCTTCTTCAGCACCAAGCTGAGCCAGCTGCCACTGTTGTTCCCTGGGCTTTGAGCACAAGTGGATTGCACCATCAGGTAATCTAAGAGGATGTTTTATATTCTGTGATCTCCTTCAAGATCAGAAAGAACATTTTAAAAAATCCAGAAATTAGGTTAAATTCATTGGGAACCATTGTGGCCTGACAGGTGAGGATGGTATGGATTTACTGAATGTCCCAAGTGGCCATCTTCTGCTCCTGAACCTTTCTTGTTATTTTTGACCTTTTTGGGTTAATGCATCCTCCACCTGAGAGCCAGAAGCTCATTTGATCCAACCCTCTCATTTTGCAGGTGAGGAAACTTAGACTCAAAGAGATTCAGTGTCTTGCCCAAAGTCACCCAGTTAGTGGGGGACAGATGCAGCCTTTGAGGCGATATTCACAGTCTTTCCATGCTAATACGCTGCTTTTTGGAGGAACAGTTTTTGACTTCTCATTTTGGTCCCTTCAGCATAAAAGAGGATTGGATCTCAGCATTCAGCTCTGGAAAGGGACTTTAGCAATCACCTGCTTAGCTGTTCTTATTTCATAAAGGAGACAGGCAACTCACTCGGCCACATGTGAAGTTTCTTGCCAGTCTGTAGCTGTGACAAGTTACTTTCTTTTGGCCTAGTTTCCTCCTCTATAAAATGAAGAGATGGGGTAGACTCTGTTTGAGGTTCCTTCCTAGTGATCCCATGATCCAGTGACCATGTCTGCTACAAGACCACAGAACTGGATCTGGGATGTGCTTGGCCCTCTCAGCCTTCCATGGGTCAGAGCAGAGGGGGCTGCTTCAGAGCTGGAGAACTTGGGGTCTCTTCCCAGCTCAACCCCTTTCTACCGGTGGGCCTCTGGTTAAGTCACTGATCCTCCCTGTACCCCAGCTGTCTATAAAATAAGCAGTTACGCTGGCTCTCTAAAATCACTCTTAGCTCTAAATTGCAAGTTCTGGGATTCTTTTTTTAGAAAGAACATCAGCACAGACTTGAGGGTTGCTGGATTGGAGTTTCTGCTAGCCACAATTCCCAACTCAGCCACTTTGGGAAGAAGGAGACCACAGTGGCAAAATTTAAGAAAAGAATCTACCCCAAGCTTTCTATCCCAAGCTCCTTCAAGGAGAATTAATAAAAATGAGTATTGGTCTGTTTCAGTCTGACTCCACATTATCTCGAATGCTGCTTGCATCCATCCCTGTTTGCCTTGGGTCAAGCTGACCCACTGGTGTACTTGATCAGAGATAAGTAATTTTAAAACTAATGAGAACAGACTACATCCTCCAGGAAGTGTAGGACTTAATAACAATCTTTGTCCACTTCAGCTGGAGCCAGAAAAACATAGGGCTCTGCTGTGGGCAGGAAGTGGTCAGAATTCAATGGCTAATGATTCCTATTAAAGCCAGCAGGATCGAAGACCAAATTTGAATGGGATGGAGAGGCACAGCTATTTCTGCACCTGGCAAAGCACCTGCTTACTCTTAAGGTCCTGCAGAGTTGATCAGCGCTAGGGGAAATAGAAATCTCTGCTGGACTGGGAACTTCACAATCCACTACCCCTCACTCATGGTCTTTTCATCCACTGAACTCCTATCAACTTGAAAGGAAACTCAGTGTGTGGAAAGGCTATTTACAGGGAGGAGGGCAATGAAGCCTGGCTAGAATAGAAGTAAGCAGGAGATCTGGAGTCTGGGAAATCCCCATTTTGACAAGGTAGAGACAACAGGAATTTCTGACTTGGTGCTTTCACTTGCAAGGGGTTACTGTGCCAGCTGGGGAGTCAGCAGGGGGAGAGAAGAAATGTTTGTGTGGTACCTGCCATGTGCCAGGCGCTGTGTTAAACACTTTACGATTACTGTCTTATGTGATCCCACAACAGCTCTGGGAGGGGGAGGTTGCGATTATCTCCATTTTACAGATGGAGAAATTCAGGCAAACAACAATGAAGTGACTTGCCCAGGGTCACCCAACTAGTAAGTGTGTGAGGCCAGATTTGAACTCAGGTCTTCCTCACTGTGAGCCCAGTGCTCAGATGCCTTGACATGACGTGAGTCCACATCCTACCTGCAACATTTAGTGGGTCCATGGTCATGCACAAATCACTTAACCATTCTGGGTTCAGTTTCTTCACCTGTGAAAGGAGGTGCTGATATGGAGTGCCCACTTACCACTGGACAAATGAGGTGCTTCCCAAAGTGCTTTGCAGACCTTACGGGCAGCACTCCCTGGTCCTGGTCCCCTGCCTTCTTCTTTTTGGACTCACCAGGGCGTTTTATCTTGACTTTATTCCTATTCTACAGGACCTGGGGCACCTTTTAAAGCCTTAACTTCTTTCCCTGGAAATCTAGATGCAGGGTGCTGAAGGTTGACCCCCAAGGTTTGTTGTTGACCCAGAGCCCTAGTCTTCACTCGCTGACTCAGGGCAAGGGTGGGGCAGTGACCTGCCCAGGGCTAGGCCTGGCTGTGACCCTCCAGTCTCAGTTTCTAAGCCCAGCTGGACCTTCAGAGGAATGCTCTGACTTCAAGAGGATTATTCCATTTGATTCCACATACATTTATTGAGCATATTCCATGTGCCAGGCATTAAATTGGGGTCCGGGGGGATGAAGAGGCAGACCTGAACAGAGCCTGACTCTCAGGACTTAAGGGGGAAATGTGGCCCCATTCCCTGCTGACACCTTCCCCAAGTAAGGGCCCCTAGGCTCAGGCAGAGGGTGACATGCATTTGGGCCCTGGGCTGGGGTCACACACTTGGGGTCAGAGGGTTATGTCTTGTCCTCCTCTTAGAAGTGTTCTGTTATTTCAGTCAAATTAAATGTGCTCCTGTGTGTCAGCTCCATGACTTGATTTGTGATCACACAGGAAATATGTAGGTTTGGAGAATATTTCTGTTTGGACATTCACTTAAACACACAGCTCCCCCCTGGCTCTGCCAGCTGGCCACTGACAATTAGCAAATGGTCACTGTGGGCTGAGAGAGGCCCTTGGAGTAGGGGGGGTCTGCTTTCTGGAGGGCTCCTGTCCTCTGGGATATAAATGTGCACATACAAGATGGCAATGTATCAAATCATTCAGTCCATCTGTATTATTCTAGTCATGTCTAGCTGGACATATTTGTGTGTATCTTCAGCTACAGAGAGATCTTTAGATACATGGGCACTGTTCAAAGACTTCCAGGGAAGAGGAACCAGTCCTGCACCACACCTCGGGCATCATAGTCTGTCCAGGTGGTGAAGGTCCACCTCATTGGCATGAATGTCTAGAATCGGAGCTCTCTGGGATCTTGTTGATCCTGTCTGCCCAGCCTAATGGCATGTTTCTCCTCCAGTTCTGAAGGGCAAATTCTCTGATCTCCTGGCATATGGGATAGGCAACTCCCATTGGGGAGAACAATGTGGAATCTGGTGGTAGGTTAGCCAATGTAGTGGCAGGGCCAAGAGAGGCTGGGGAGGAAACAAGTACGCGCATACTTTTTCAGTTCCACAATTATGTAGACTCAAGGATGAAGGCCAAAGCCCTCATTTGGATATTTTGGGATGGATTTATAAGGGGTTTCTTCCATGGACCACAAAATAGAGTTCATTAGAGCACCTCTGGTATACCCCATGCCCTTTGGGCAAGTTACTCTCTCTCCCTCTCTTGGCCTGGGTTTTCTCACCTTTAAAGTGAAGGGCGCAGGAGGAGGTAACCTCAGTGAACCCCAAGACATTTTTACGGTTTTAAATCCTCCCTAGGAAACTGGACACTGAAGTTTTCCTCAACATAACTGGGCCTTTGTGTCTGATTCACACACACTTGAGAAGCTTGGCATGTGATCATTCTGGTGCTTGCTTGCTGCCCCCCACTGTCCCCCTTCCCCAGAGAGCTGGTTTACTATTGGAGAAGGCCAGTCGAACCCTTTCTTTTAGGCATCATGATGATAACCCTCACCAGCGTTGTTGACTCTAGCTTTGCCCCTCTCCTTCCCACTCTCCCAGCCAGATTCATCCTTCCAAAGTTAATCATTATTATGCAGCATGATGGACAGGCAGAAGGCAGCTGAGATTGGGCTAAGGCATATCTCAGAGATGGCTTTTTGGAATAAATTGCCTACATCATCTTGTTTACTCATCTACTCTCTTCAAAACTGAGTGAAAAACACTTCTTCCTCAACCCTTCTGACTTTTGAGATAAACAGATGTTGACTGCTTTTCGTATCTGTTTCTTTGAGAAAAGAAGGAAGGTAGTGGTGCTGGCCTGGGTGCCAGGAAAGCGTGGCAGCTCTGCTCCTCTGCTCCATCTGGCTGGACGGGCACTACTCCTCTTCTTTCCTGAACACTTCCTCTTCTGTAATAAGAGAGGGTTGGGCTCACTGGACAGTCCCTCAGGTATCTTCCTGCTCCAGTAGTCACTGGCTGTTGCTGCATGGAAAGCTGCTTAGAGTGGTTAGGGGGCTCACTGAGCAGATCGAAACAGATGCTTCCTCCACCCTGTTTGTTCATTTGCGTCATTCGTGGGCAGGTTGAGATAAAAGTATGGGGAGGAGTCCTGGAAGATTTCCTGAGAATTCAGCTCCTAGCAGTCCGTAGCTGAGCTTTCAACGTCTCATTTATCAGGGAAGCACCGTAAACAGAGAGCAGATTAAACCCCCACTTCCAAACTTTGCCAGTTTCCTAGAACTGGGTCCAAGTACAACATACCAGTGAAATTGATAGGCTCTGGTAGTTTTAGCAAAGGTTTTGGGGATAGCTTTCCCAATTTTGGTTGCCTTCCTTCCCCATCTCTTGTTTTATAAATATATGCAGGTACTGGCATTAATACAACCAATATAATAAAAATCATTTTGTTGGACACGCTAACAGTTATGTCACTAGTTAAATATGACCTCCCTGAGAACAGGGAAGGTTTCATTCTTAGCTTTATATTCCCAGGGTCTGGCATGGTGCCTGGCACTGTGGAGGCCTCAGTGAGTGTCTGTTGAATGGGCTTCCCAGGACGCCTTGTCCCATGGGACTCATTAGACCTCCCTCATCCTGGGTGAACACAGCAGTATCCATAGCCAGCTGTCTTGGTTAAGCTTCTTCAGTGTCTAAGTCTGCCCTGGAAGCCCATTCAAAGGCCGCTTGATGGAGGCTGAAGTAGGTGTCTACTGTCCTTGAGCATCACGACCCCCCAGACGCCCCATGTAAGGCCAGCCTTTGAGATTTCCAGCCTGAAGGGTCCCTGTTAAAGCAGACAGGAGTTCGTTTGGAGGGCTGCTTTGCCTGGATTCAGTCTATGTGGGTATTTCTGCAGTTTATTGGGAGCAGATGACAAAGGGGTGCAGGGAGGAGGCTCCTCTGCTCATTCCACAGTGGAGAGAGTGGCCTGGATTATGGCTGAGATCACTAGCATGGGTATGATGGCAATGATGATGGCTCCCGCTTGAGAATGCTTTACAGGCTATGACTTGTTCCTCATAGCCATGCCATGGGATTGGCATCACTGGCCTTGTCCTGTAGGTGGTGAAACCAACTCTCAGAAACGTGGAGGGGAGGCAGTGATCCGGACCAGGGTTGGGGGGGAAGGAGGAACTGGATTCATATCTTGCCTCCTGCTTGAGGGACCTCAGGCTCCTGACTCTCTGAGCCCCAGCTGCTCCTTTGGATTGGGACCCGGGTGGGCAGGGTGGTAACATTCTATGTCCTCCAGTCCACATATCTGGAGGACTTTATTTCCCAAGATGTTGGAGGCCACCAGAGTCCTGCTCACTGTAGGAGGAAGTTTCTCTGGATGCTTCTTGTCTTTTAGAGCCTCCTCGAGGCTTTCTGCCCCCTCCTCACCTCTATGCACTGAGGCTCCAGATCTCTGGCTGTCTGTACACATCATTCCCTCTCTCATTTCTGTGGAGACCCTGATTATGTGTTTGTTGAAGGAGTTTTGTACAAGCCTGCCCCATGCCTGGCTGTGTTTCTTGCTCACCTCTACCTTTATACAAAATACTGCCTCCTATGAGCAGCCTGCCCTGATTCCTCCTCCCCCACCAAAGGTTGTTCCTGCAGGCCTCAGCCATCAAAGTGATGGGTGATGGATATGAACGCTGGCAAAGGAGAGGAGGGCTGAGATTCTCACCAGCTGTGCAGCCTCCTTTCATCACTCCCCACCCACTCAATGCCCTTCCTTGGTCCCTAAATGCACTCCGATTCTATCTGGTCAGTCCTAAAACCACCATTTGCATGTGAATCCTGGGAGGAATCTGGGCAGCCCTGGACCTGTCTGAAGTCCTTTCAAGCATCATATTAGGTTGGACAACTAAATGATCCTTCCTCTGCCCACTGGAAGGAGAAACAGATGGGAATCTTGTGTCAGTGTCCCTGCTCTAGGGGAGCAGATGGACCAAGGTGACTTGAAGTGGAGCAATAGACCTAGGATGAGGCTGGAGGGCTCTGGAGATGTTCTCAGCCCCTTAGGTGTCAGTGGTGCTGCTGTCCTAGTGACCACTGGACTAGGGGTTCACACAGGGAAGGCCCAGGCTACAGCCACCTCCTGGGAGTCAGGCATTTCATGGCTGGTGGCTTTTATCAAAGCCATCATATTTCTTCTTCCCATTGACCCAAACTCCTCTGTATCTCCATGGCCTTGGTGAGACTGTTCTGGCTAAGGAGAAAGCCTGTGGTCAGGAAGTGTGGGCATCTAAACTGAGGCCCATTGAGGCATCACTACCCACCTACATTCCTTGGGGATTCCTTCAACTAGACTTGGTATTGTCTTGGAGCAGGGAAATAATACCTTCTAATAATGCAGGCTGGCACCTTCTGAGGTGTCTTAGAGGGGTGTCTAGAAAAGGTTGAATGACCAGCTCCAGATCCCCCTGCTGAGATGGGTCAAAGGTGAGGGTTGGATGTATGTGTGTGTGTGTTTGTGTGTGCACGCGCACGTGTATATGTGTATGTACATGTGTGCATGTGTGTGAGCCATGGACTCTGACAGAAATGAAGAACTTAGGAAAATGGAAGTATTTCAGAAGGGAGAGGATGAATTCTGTTTGAGTTTGGGATGGTGACCTCAAGGTTTGGTGTCTAAAGGCCTTCCAATCTGGCTGCAGCCTACGTTTTCAGGCTTATTTTACATCACTCCCTTCAAATCCTTGGCTCAAAGAATTGAGTTGAACGTAATTGTCATCTGCTGACAGGAGCGTGGCATTGATGCAGGCAATCTCCGTGGAGATAGAACCATAGTATTGACCGGGATCCTTCTTGGCATGCTCAGTCCTGTCAGACATGCTCTGCTTACCTGAAAAGCGCTAGCCTGATCCTGCCATGTAGAGGGTGGCTGG
Organism: Notamacropus eugenii; assembly: GCF_028372415.1. NCBI lineage: Eukaryota > Metazoa > Chordata > Mammalia > Diprotodontia > Macropodidae > Notamacropus > Notamacropus eugenii. The sequence continues at coordinate 6,110,154 of NC_092874.1, forward strand.
AGAGGGCCCTCCTAGTTCCAAGTAGCTGCTTACAGGTGCCTGGTAGACCCGTCATGTGGGCACTGGACAGCCCTTGGTGGCAGTCTCATTACCAGGCCCCCTCTTCACTTGCTCTGACAGGAAGCTGGGTCCCTGGAGACCCATTGGTACATTTTTCAGACAGTGGGCAGGGAGGATGTGTATTCTCCTGTAACTTATGGCTTTATCACTTTCACATGAGATGAACGACTGAACATAACCTTTGTCATCTGGCTTCAGAGTCCTGAGATTTAAAATTCCATGTGTAGGGTGGATTCCTGTCTGACATCAGGGCAGATATAACTATCAGGAAAAATGTCTATTTTTAGGCAAAGACTTGAAAAGAACATGAGTCGAGCAAAGAAGACCGACTTCAGGGAGAGGACAGATGAATGCTCTCCCTCATTCTTGGCCCTTGACTGGGGAGAAAACAGACCATCTCCTTTAGAAGCTCTTTTAGAGCAGAGCTGCTCCAACTGTTCAGTGAATTCCATTGTAGGGACCTGGAACAAATTGTCTCTCTCTTGAAACAAAAGTGGATAAAATCTGAAGGTCTTACAAAGGAAATATCAGCAAAAATATAAAAAAACAAAGGGAGTACTCTCAAAGATGATCAGCGAGGCAGATGGGGGCAGCCAGCACTGGTGTGGTGACCAGGGCCGGAGGATGTCATGCGCTTATGAGTTCTTTCTAAACATTTAAGAGTCTGCATCAAGGGCCCTACTCCTCTGGGGATCACCTTGAGGTGTGTGCCTCTGCCCCACAGGGGCAGATTGGAGCCTTTCTATCCCCTTGGGCAATTTTCAGAGGTCTGTAGCATAGATTCTAAATCTCTACCCTCTAAGAGTGAGTCTGATGTAGGAGTGCCCTCTGGAAGTGGAGATCACTCCCCACTGAGACCTCCCCCTCCTGTAGCCAACTGTCCTACTGCCTCCCGAAGTTCAGTGGGGTCAGGGAGGGTTCATGCCCTTGGGACTGTCCCCACCTTCTTCCATTGCAGGGCTATGGTCATGCCCAATAGGTTCACTGGCACTTTTCCCACACATTAGCTATAGAGGATTTGGGACACCCTCATGTGATGAGATGGCTAATGCCATCTCTAGGGCAAGGGGAGAGAAGGACAGAAAAGGGGAAGGGGGAAAAGAAATTTTCCCGGTAACTTTAAAAGGGATAGCACGTTGTACATAACAGACTTGTAGTTTCATGTGCTGTTGTTTTTTAATTACACTGTGTTATGGAAATGCTTGTTTCATCCCATAAATTAAAGCTAAGATAAATACAGATCAAAAAAAAAAGCTCTCTCTCACACACAACACTATTTACATGCATTGTGGGAGTGTGGTAGTGAGCCTTACACCATTGGTATCCATTCAGTATTCGGTAGGCAAGCATCATGAAATGGATTGGCATCTGTCTGGTGAAGGATTTTTGTTTTTGTTTTTTTTTGGTGGGGTCTGGACCTATGGTTTCATTCATAGGGAAACTGCTTGTGTGAACGTTTCTTTCCCAAATTTAATTTAACAATAAACATTTATTGAGCATCTACTATATGGCAGGCACTCTGATCATTGCTAGGGAAGTAAAGACCAAGAGGAAACAGATGCTCCTGCATATGCAGAAGGGGCATCTTAATTGCTGGCAAGAATGTTGCTGCAGCCCTGTGGGCCTGCAGGAGCCACAGAGTCCAGTGCAGGAACTTTGGGGAGAGATGCACTGGGTGAAAGACTCTTTGATACTGACTCCAGGGAGGAGGGAGGGAGAGAGAGAGAAAGAGAGAGAGAGAGAGGGAAAAGGTGAGGGGGAGAGAGAGAAAGAGAAGGTGAGAGAGGTGAGGGAGAGACAGAGAGAGGGAAAAAGAGAGGGACAGGGAGGGAGGGAGAGACAGACAGACAAACACTGACTGACTGACTTTCCCCTTGGATGAGATCGATGTATCTCTCTTGGTCTTGTTCCCAGGTGGGGAGGTCATTCAGTCATGTATTTTCTTTAGACTCTAATTTCTGTTTGCTTGGATAAATGGGTTTCCTTGCCACTCACTGTTTGTTACGATCTTTCCCGTAACCAGTGCTTGGTGAGAAGGGGCCAATTTGCTAAGCTTGGAGCTTGGTGCTATCTTCCCCATTAAGCTGAAGGTACAATTGACCAGAGTAATGACTTGTATTCTGAGTCTGTTGTACCCTTAGACCATCAGTATTTAGAGTGATATACATTTATAATCTGGTAACTCTTGAAGACTGGACAAAGGAGCATCTAGCTAGGGCCCTTCTTCTGGTCCCCTCAAGGCAGGGATCACAGCCTCCCTTGGAGAAGGTGAGTCAGACTCCAGAGAAATTTATTCGTTCCTCCCTGGATCTTCATTTTAAACAACCCATGGATTGTTTAATATCTTATATAGAAAATGCAGACATCTTAAATGTACAAAGTAATTTTAAGGCAGACCCATTAAAAAAGAGAGGACTAAGGGAAGGCCTTCTCTCCTCTTTTTCCTTCCCCCCTCCCCTTTCTGCGTCCCCTGTCCTCCCTCCTCCTTTCTGTCCTCTTCCCTTTCTGCTCCCCGCTCCTTTGCCTGTATCATCTTTTATGTGTCTGAGTCTTTTTGTCTAGGATTTCCAGTCTTACATTTTACCTCCAGCCTCAGGTCTGTTCCATGACCAAGACTCCCTCTCTGGGCTCTGGACACCTTCTCCTACTGTGCCCTGTGCCTGGGATGCTCTCCCTCCTCATCTCTGCCTCCTGGTTTCTCTGGCTTCCTTCAAATCCCAACTCAAGTTTCACCTCCTACAGGAAGCCTTCCCCATCCCCTCTGAAACCCAGTGCCTTCCCTCCATTAACTATTTTTTATTTACCCTGCATATAGCTTGTTTGTACATATTTGGTTGCTCTTGTCTCCTATTTTAGATGTTGAGCTCCTTGAGGGCAGGGGCATCTTTTGCCTCTTTTGGTACCTCCAATGCCTGCCACACAGTAGGTGCTTAATCAGGGTTTCTTGGTCTCAGCCTGAGATCTGTGAGAAGTCCAATCGCAATGTCTGATGTTAGATCCTGAAAGGGCCTTTCGTGGGGTGTGGAAGACAAGACTCGGAGGCTCCCTTGAATGGCATTTTACAGTTAAACTACTGGGTGTCCTGTGACACCAGAAGGAGAGGAACTGGGGTAGGAGGGCGCCCAGCTGAGGGACCATTGGGGCGGCCCTGCACCCTGGACCCTGGAAAGGGCAGGAGTCTCCCAGCACCCTCTGGTGTTTCAGTCTGCTTAATGTCCAGTTGTGATTATGCAACATATTCCTTTGCTCTTGGGGCAATGGGGCTGCTCCGGAGCTCTGCGTCCATGCCCGGTACTGCTCCCCTTTTCACCTGTCTGCTGGGGGCATCCAAAGAGATAGTTCTGGAGTGGAGAGAGCAGAGCATTTCCCAGAAACCTTTACCTTGGTGAACTCTGCTGACAGTGAGAAAAATTGACCCCAGTCCTCTCTCTTTGGCTCTTCTCTCATGCCCTCTGACCTCTGGGGCCTTGAGGTCTTTGCTCGTTGTCCCTGAGATATCTTCAGAGAGACTTTTTAGTGTTTATCGATGGATTGTTCTGCTTTGAAATTGTTTGGGACCTTTTCTTTCTTTTCCTTCTTCCTTCCTTCCTTCCTTCCTTCCTTCCTTCCTTCCTTCCTTCCTTCCTTCCTTCCTTCCTTCCTTCCTTCCTTCCTTCCTTCTCTCTCTTTCTGTGTATATGTGGGATGTGTGTGGGTGTGTATGGTATGTATATGTGTGAGTATGTGTCTGTGGAGTATAAGTACATGTTGGGTATGAGTGTGTATATATGAGATATAGGTGTGTATGTATATGTGGGTGTGTAAGTATAGGTAGGATGTGGTATTCATGTAAGTGGGTGTGTGTTAGTATGTGCATTTCTGTGTGTGTGTGTGCGTACACACACACATGCAGCAGCATCGTGTTACAGAAGGAACCCTGACATTGGATTTGTAGGCTCTTGGTTCCATTTCCTTCCTAGTTCTCTAGCCTTGAACAAGCCCCCAGCCTCTGGGGCCCCAGCCCTCCCATCTGTACAATGCAGCTCACAACGACTACACTGTGTAACTGAAGGGCAATTATTGGGACCTAATGAAACAATGTCCAGAGGCATGTGGCCGGCTACAGTATAAAATGGGATTGTTCTTATTGCCATGATGGTTGGGTTCATTGTCCACACACTGAGCACAGAATATCAATCCCGTTTTCTCTACCTTTAAGTAACCTGCAGCCAAAGGGAAGTGACACCTGCCTTTACACCGTCTGCTTCGTTAGAATTCACTGGAATCATTTTCCTTCATCTTGACCTTCAGGATCGCAGATGTGGACCTGGAAGGGGCTTCCAAAGGCGTGTAGTCCAGTCTCCTCATTTTACAGGCAAGGAAATGGAGGATCATGAAGGTTCAGTGACATGCTCAGGGTTTATAGAGATACTGAGTATCCAAGGTTGGATTTGAATTTTCGCTCCCTGACTCTGGAGTCCCTGTTCTTTCTGCTGCACCAGCTGCCCACTAATTAATCCTTTTTTCCTGTGTTCATGTTATCATACAAACAGATAAACTTGAGGTCTGCATCCTGGTTACATGAAAGGCTAGGTCTCTAAAAAAATACTGTCTATGGTTAGGAGATGAGTTTCCATGGAAACAGCCAAATTCAAATGGAATAAATTCACCAAGTACTTAGAAAAAGAAAATCTGCTTCTTGGTTTCTGTTCTAGAAAGGATACTTCTGGGTTCTTTTGGCTGCTTCTCATGCTGGACCCTAGAATTATTGTGTTGATGACCTCCCCACACTGCCCCTACCCCAGGAGCTCCTACTTGAAAACAAGGCACACTGTGACATCATGGAGACACTTAGGAATTTATTGGTATGGCCACCTATGATCTTAGACTCATTTTTCCTTAAAAGTATTAATACCATCCTTGGTCTTGATTGGCTCGGAGGACTAAAGAGGTGAACCTTCCAAGACATGACATCCCCCTTCCCTGAGCACAAACCAAGTCCAGGGAGCATATGGACCACTCTATGATGCTTAGTTAGTGGATCATGGTAGACAGCTCAGGGAAGGGAAGTTTATTTGGTTGAGTCAACTGAAAGGCAGTGGTTAGCCCTGTGAACATCCTTCTCTTGCTCTGGTTAAGTAAATCTCCTTTTGTAAACGAATGACTTATGAATGTCTTGTTTTGTTCTAATACTGAAACTAAACTACCAGAGGACTGGCCTGAAGCAGGTCCGGCAGAGGATACCACATCTAAGCTCTTCAGAGACTGGGAACAAATCTGTTGTTCAGTTGTTTCTGTGATCCTATTTGGGGTTTTCCTGGCAGAGATCTTGGTGTGGCTTGTCATTTACTTCTCCAACTCATTTTACAGATGAGGAAACTGAGGTAAACTAGGTTCAGTGACTTGCTCAGGGTCACACAGCTATTAAGTGTATAATTCAGGTCTTCCTGACTTTGAGCCATTTCAGGCAATATTGGAGCAGTCCCTCCAACCAGCCTGACTCAGATGATGCCTCCCACCTGCTTGGCCAAGGAATGCTGGCCCCTAAGTCTCTTCAGAGTCAATTTTTTTGTCTTTTAAAAAAAATTTACATCCTCAGCCTTTAAGACAGTACCTAGCACATAGTAGGTACTTAATAAATCTTTACTGATTAACTGATTGCATTTAGACAAGCAGTCTCTTGGAGTTGCTGAAAGAGCCCCATTCAGAGAGGAGCTGTCTGGACCATTGTCAGTCAGAAGGCAGCAGTGACAGTAGACTACAGTCTCTTAGACCCTTTCACCCTGGGTGGTTGTTTTAAAGATATTGTTGAACGTTAGTATTGGTTGAATGGGAAATGCTGAGAGATGATATTCAAATAAATCTCATCTTTATAAATGTGGATGCTTCTTGGGTAGAGCTTTTTATTGGGAAGGGCTCCAATGGGACCTTGAAGGAGCATTTGGGAGGTAGTGGATGGGATGTGAGATGTACAGATTGGAAAAGGAGAGCATTGTTCTACTGAAGGGACAGCCAGAGCCTTAATTAGTAACTTTTGTGCCTGGGACAAACAGCAAATACACACACACACACCCACCCACACACACACCCACACACACACCCACACACACCCACACACACACCCACACACCCACACACCCACACCCACACCCACACCCACCCCCACACCCACACACCCACCCACCCACACACACCCCCACACACACATACACACATACACACACACTAATCCAATTTTAAAGATGAATTTGGTTGAGGAGAAGGTGACTTTGGGATTCCCTGAAGTGGTTCTGTTGTGGGAAAGGTAGAGAAGGCTTGCACAATCTCATAGTGTTCTAATTTAATTTAGCCTTCTTGGTAACTTGATACTAACCTAGTTTGTAAACTGCTGAGGAAGTTCAAATGCTAGCCACACCTTCCAATGCTTAGCGCCCTGAAGTAAAGGACTCTACCCTAGGTCCTTCCCCAAAGATCCCATTCCAGGAAACTTCAATGCTAGGGAGGGTAACGTCTGGGCCAGCTCCCAGAACCCAATCCCAGATGGCTGTACAGACTTTCAGGTCCTCAAAGTAGGTCCTTGGCTCAGCTCAAGGAAGAACAATTCTGTTAACTTTGGAACAGCAGCTCAGCCATCTGCCATCCCTCCCAGTGACCAAGCTCTAGGGGAGCCTCCTGCCTGCAATATGGATGGGCACTCATGGAATGGGTGACCCTGGCAGGACCATGTGAGGCAGGATGTAGCAAAGTAAATGTAACTGGTGCCGTAGCTCGCCTGTCCTGACACAAATAGGTGCAAAAAGTCCTTCAAATACTTATCCTCATAGATATTTACATGGGTCTTTAAATTCTGCAGAATGCTTTCCCTGCCTTAGTCATCACATTTTTTTATCTCATTTGAGCCTTAAGGCAGCTCTGTGAAGCTTTCAAGTACTGAACGTATCACTGGACTCATTTTACAGATGAGGAATCTGAGGCACAGAGAAGTTACTCACCTTGCCCGGGGTCACACAGCCCTATGCCACAATGCCTTACAAAGCAGGGTGAGCAGTCTAGGAGGGAGGGAAAAGATGGTGAACGATATAAAAACTCACTGATCAGGAGGCACAGACTGATTTGGAAAGAAAGGTCTAAAGTGAAGATGAACTCAAGGCTTTCACCAAGGGCCACACCTAAAGAAAGCCCAGGCTCACTTGGCCAAGTTGATCCTTGGTACCCATAATGCAGCAGTGCTGGTTTAGGGCTCCAGAAGAATGCTCTCTCCCTGCCTCATGTGGCTCTTCTGACAAGTGAAAATTCTTTCACAGGATTCCTTTTGGTCCATTTAATGAAACATACACAATTGCCAAGGGGTGGCCTCAGAGCTCCCTAGACAGTTCTCTCCTTAGCGTTGTTCTATGGAAAATGTCACTGCCTGAGGGATGGAAGGGCCATTTTTATTTATTTATTTATTTATTTTTTTACTTTAAAGGGAGATGTTGAAGGATATGAGGCTGCAGGGTCCTTTTTGTTTGCTTTTTTGTTTTGGTCAGGCAGTGATGACCCTGGCCCCATCCTACCAAGTTCCATTCAATAAACACCAAGGACCATGTGCTAGAGACTCAGGGTACTGAGACAGAAACAAAATAAAGCCTGCCTTCAGTGGGCTTGTTTTCCAGGCTGGCCTGTGCCAGCAACATCAAAGACAACAGCCTGCCCTGATCATCCCTAAGAGACAGCCTGGATTTATCAGAATGGCTAGGGCTACATCCCTCTCTAAGTTTTAACACTATGTTTCCTTCACCATAAACACTGCAAATTCATGTAAATGCTTGAAGATCCCTGCCCACCCCACACAACCGGATCTTTAGGGGACTTCTAGCTATACTTAGTCTGTATCCTGGCCCAGGGTACTGTCCAGGTCAAGGGGTGCTGAGGAGGGGACTCTAAGAAGCCTGGCTACAGACGAACCCTGTTGAAGCTGGGGAGTTGGCTTTGTGGAGGTGGGAGGATGGAGTTGCCCGGATGGTTCTTTTTAGCCTATTTCCCTCTCAGTCTCCTTGACCTCTCACCCTCCATTCCTCCCTCCTCCTGCTGCCTTTACTCCCCCAGCTCCCCTGACCTCTCCTGATGTGAGCCATCACTGCTGTAACCACTGCCAAAGATGGGGGCATCTTTATGACTGATTTTCTTGTAGGGAAGGAGAACGATGTAGAGCCATGGAGAAGGCAAGTGTGGCCAGCCACAGAAATCAGGTTTTAGGGAGAAAAGAAAACTTCTCACCTTGGAAAGACAAAAATAACCGGCATGCCCTGGGGATATTTACACAACTAGGTTAGGAAAAAAGGTTTCATTTGTCTTGCACAGTTTGTCACATTCCAAGTTCCTTGTGAGGAGCCCAGGGAGCTCTGGC